>NW_026843419.1:0-25000 GCF_019175385.1 Lycium barbarum
TTCGCCTCAACATACATTCGGGCCAAGTTCTAGATCAACAAAGCAATGTCATTGAATTTTCAATCTAAAGCTCACCACACAATGCACATGAAACGATGAAGTCGGATTAATTTTGACCATAAATTTTAGCAAAAGAATTTCTCAAGTGTCACTTAGGTATAATCAAGAGGTAGCAAAAGAATCTATGGTTCACAACAAAGTTGGTCGTCCCTATCATCCTCATTCTTTTAACACTTGCTTCTTTACCATGCACACTCCTAAATATGGTAGTACCAACCAAGTCAAGAGATTTTCTTATTCCTTTTTTTTTAGGTGGACCGAACCCCAAAGAAGGGTTGCCTACGTATCTTGTCGAAACAAGAATCAGGTCAGACGTAGTTCAGGAAATAATGGAAAAACTTATTTTTTTTTCTTGAATTTTCTCTCTTTTTTATTTTTATTTTTTATTTTTTATCTTTAAAAGAAAAGAAACCTTTTTTTTTTAATTTTCGAAGGAATGAATAAATAAAAGAGAAATAAAAGAAAATATTTTTGGTATTTTTCAAATGTTGGAATTTTCTACAAAGAATAATCCTAAAAATGAGGTAAAATCTTTTTGGATTTTTTGAACAAAGAAAACTCTTTTTAAAAAAAAAAAAAAAATTGAATAAGGATCACCGAACCCAAGAAGGATTGCCTACGTATCTCATCGAGGTGAGAATCAGGTGCGCGTAGTTCGTGAAACTAGCTTAGACTTTTGGATTTTTTTTTTTTTTTGACACCAACAATCTTCGACCCGTTTTTTTTTTTAAATGGAGGATAATTATTTCTCTCTTATTCTTCCTAATCACCCTAAAAACCGGCCAACATGCAAAAGTCTTCCAAATAAATATGTTTTCGGATAGCACATAAAATAAACATAGTGGTCTTTTGAGATAGACACATGTCTTAGACGGACCCAGCCCCTGTGCCGAGTCCTATTAGGTCAAATGCACGTGATGTAAATAAAGCGTAGCCTACTAGGGATAATCATTACTTATGGATTGTTCTGCTAGGTTTAACACCCTAAAGGAGAAGGTGTCTAGACTGGCTTACCCGAGCGGACAACTCGAGCCGGGGAAGGGCCAGATCGTCGGTAGCAGAGCTTTTCCGGCTTCACTGGTGGTCCAACCCCGCCTAACATGTGTGACTGCTAATTATCCTGAACCAGGAGCGTAACCGCCCACAGGCTCATTCAGACAGAAAATTTTATGGAGCGTACCCGCACACACAGTGAACAGTGGTGAATGTGTTCAGAGACTCAGAGGGGTGCGTAAGAGAAGACAATTTATATATGAAGTCACATAATATCAAAGCGGTAAATAAGCAGCAAATAGCACATTAGGCCAACAAGCACAGAATATATATCTAAGAAATAAAGAAAGCCAAATACAAGTAAATATATAAAGCTAGAATTCTGGTTATCCCCAGTGGAGTCGTCATTTGTCACACCCCTTTTATTCCACGTAAAAAAAATTAGTTTATTGGTTTAAATTTATTTCAAATGGTTTTTCCAATTAAAGTGATGTTTTGAAAAGGGATTATTTTATTTGTTACAGAGTCGCCACTTGGAATTGAGTTTTGCTGTTCCAAGTCACCTTATGAATCCCTAATCAAAAGGAAATGACTCTATTTTTATTGGTCTGCGAAAACAAAAGTCCGGGTAAGGAATTCTGTTGACCGAGGGGAAGGTGTGAGGCACCCTTCGAGTCCCGTGGTTCTAGCACGGTCGCTTTATCAACTTGTGTTCAGCTTGAATTATTTATGGATAAAATATATTTATTTAGCTATGCGTATGATTCGCTTAAAAAATTGTTTCATAAAAAATTGTTGAACTTTTATTAGTCTTAACTAAGACGCGCAGTTGTGACCTCAGCCTCGACGTACACCGGTCAAGACGCGTAAACGCGACCTTAACTTGCGTATCACACCTAGAATTTTGAGCCTATTCGCCTTGCTTAAACCATGATAATTATTTAGTCTCTTTTCCACTCTTTTACAACGGATTTTGAAGCCAATTTGAACCCGTCTCACTCCCTTACTAATGCTTTTTCCCCTTTTTCTTTTACTTGGCACTGGGACTTGACCTGAATTTGTGTATCTCGATTCCTCACAATGATTAATTATTTGGGCTTTAAACATGGTCTTGGCCGGAGGTATATGATTTGAAACTGAAATAAATAGCTAAACAAACAATTCAAATTTCATATCACATGAACCACACAAAACAGCGAAAATTAAACTCAAATGCTTGGTAATTCATAACACTACTTTAACATCAAATACATTGCACTCTTCCTTCGTTAATTTTATTAACAAATACTAAAACACACGGATCATTTTCTTGATACTCATAGATGCTCACAGCTTTGTGCATGTGCGCAGCCATTCTCTCCATAAATTTGCACTAATAAATTAACTTCAAATGACTAAGAAATTAGTCCAATCTTGTCATCCAATTTATTAAACCACCGATTTAGTTTTTCTTTGGTCTTTTTTTTTTTTTTTAAATATCCTCTAAATCGCTTGACATAATTTTTGTTGTCACGTATGATCTAGTGAAGACTTGGTTATCTAGTTGAGCTCTAACACATGGGCGGTTAAGACATGCAAAACAAACTCTTATGATTTTTTTTAACACACTAAACTGAAACCTAATTTATTTTAATTAAACATTGCTAACATGATTCTAGCAACATAACTTGTTAATAACTGATGAACTAGCATAAACCATTAAATAATAGTTGCCACATACATATGTATATATCAAAAGTCCAAACAGAACTGGCCAACATCACATTTGTATAACAATTACAGATAAAGAGAAAAGAGTAGAATATGGACCTCTCGATGTAGATCTCTTTAATAAGAACTTTATTACAACGAACTCCGTCGAACTCATCTATCCAAATAAAGCAAACAACGACAGGAGTTTGAATCACGAGCCATGAACGGAACCCGAATTTTGGACAGAAAACGAGATGTTATGGTGGTGTTTAAGAAGCTTTGGTGACTGGTTTAGGAGAAGATGAAGGTGACAATAGATATTTTTGCCTTCTTGTCTCTTCTCCTCATCTGTATTTTTTTTTTTTTTTTGTGTCTCTGTTCACTGGTGTTTTTCTCTGTGATTTTGTTGTGTGTTCTCTTACTGTGTGTATGGTTAATATATATAGGTGAATGGAAGTAGTGTCGTGTATATTTGCTGCCTAATTAAAAGGAACGTGAGGGATAGGGAGTTGGGGATAAGGGGGAATTAGTTATGGTTGAGGGGTTTAAGGGATAGGGATTAGGATTGGGTTTGGTTGGGGTAGTTTAGGCGGCTGTGAGTGCAGGGATATATTTTTGTTGCAGAATTTTTGGTTAGTTTTTGTAGGGATAGACGTAAGAGGTATGGTATTATAGGGGTCTTGATTTTAGTGGCAAGGTAGTTTTAGGTTAGTGTTGTTATTTCACCTTATTTTTTATTTAGTTCCTTTTGTGCTTTAAAATATAACGTAAGATAAAAACTACTAAAGAACTATTTTTTAGATTAATACAATGTAGAAAAATTTAATAGGCAGTCCAAAATGAAATCTAAACTAAGAAAACTACTAAAAATCACTAGATTATTTATTAAAACCTAAATTAAAAGAAAAAATATTTTTGTAAATTATCTATTTTTTTCCTGAAAAATAAATGACGAAACTTATCCTAAAATGTGACTATTTTTTGTAGTTTTCAAATTTTAAAAGTAAGACTTACTAAAAATGACATAAAATTAAAATATTTGATCTAGACCTACAAGAAGTATTTAAACGCTAAAAATGATGTAAAACTTTATGTTTGGTAAAAAATTAGGTGTTTACATTAGGTAGGGGTTCAACCCCTAACTTTTGATGCAGAGTACAAATTTATATGTAAAAAATAATTAAATTTATAATAAATACCCTCTTTGTTTCAATTTATGTGAACCTATTACTATTTGGGGAGTCTACTAGGTGGTTCTTTAACCACGTTTTCCTTATAGTGTTTTGAAATGATTTGAATTGCAAATTATCATGACTTATAGTACTTTAAATGTAGTATCTAAATATATAATATTTTTTTATAAGCTTCAAAAATCTATGTCTAAATTTACGGTCAAAGTTATAAAGTTTGACCCTCGTACTCCGAAAAGGTTCACATAAATTGAAACGGAGGGAGTAGTAGATAGGAATCATAACATTAAAAATATAATGGGTTCAATGTTAAATCTTAAATGTTTAATCCATAGAGTTTAAATTCTAAACCCGCCTCTGATGATAAAATAATCATATCATTTATTATTTTTTAAAGAATGTGCAAAGTACAAACTAAACATTTGGAGGAAATTTTTGAATTTGTCACAATTTAGTATTGCGGCCAATCCTCCAGCTGAAGTTCCACTCAAGATAACCTATTATGAAATACGGAAAAGGGCCTAAAATACCCTCGAACTATTGAAAATGGAGCAAAAATACCCTCCATTCACCTTTCAGCCCCCAAATACCCTTACCATCCACCTATTGGGTCTAAAATACCCCTATTGCTAACAGAATATTCTGGTCAAACACGTGGCATTTTTTTATTGGTTGGCTTATAAAATTAATTAAACTAATTTACCAGATAACCCAAGTGCCCCCCACCCCTACCCCCCTACCCCCGACCCCCCCCCCCCCTCGGTGAATTTTTTTTTTTTTTTGAAAAACAAGTTGACATTTTTTTTGCACCCCACCCCGCACCCCTACCCCCCCCCCCCCGACGCAAAAAAAATTAATATTTTTGAAAAAAAAAGTTTTGACGTTTTTTTTTTGGGTTTTTTTAGCTGGGAGGGGAGGGGGGCGTAGGGGGAGGGTGCGGGGTGAAAAAAAAGTCAACTTATGCCTTTTAGATTTTTGGGGGGTGGGGGGGGGTGCGGGGGAGGTGTTGGGTGCGGGGTGGGGTGCAAAAAAAAATATTGTAGTCTACACTTGTGCCTTTTAGATTTTTGGTTGAAAATATACCATGTTTTTTAGGGTGAGATATTTTTTTTTTTGGTAACTCAATTACATTAGACATTTTAATTTATCAAGACATTTCACAGCTACGCCCCCCTCCCCCTCCCCCCACGCCCCAAACCCCGCACCCTACGCCCCCTTCCCCTCCCAGCTAAAAAAACCCAAAAAAAAACGTCAAAACTTTTTTTTTCAAAAATATTAATTTTTTTTGCTTCGGGGGGGGGGGGGGGGGTAGGGTGCGGGGTGGGGTGGGGTGCAAAAAAAAATGTCAACTTTTTTTTCAAAAAAAAAAAAAAAAATTCACGGGGGGGGGGGGGGGGGGGGGGGGGTCGGGTCGGGGGGTGGGGGGCACTATCTGGTCAATATTGCAAAAGTTAATTAGTTTAATTAATTTTATAATCCAACCAATAGAAAAATGACACGTGTTTAATGAAAAGATTCTGTTAGTGATAAGGGTATTTTAGACCCAATAGGTGGTGATAAGGGTATTTTAGACCCAATAGGTGGATGATAAGGGTATTTGGGGGCTGAAAGGTGGATGGAGGGTATTTTTGCTCAATTTTCAATAGTTCGAGGGTATTTTAGGCCCTTTTCCGTATGAAATATTGCAGAATTTCTTTATTTAGTTTCAGATACTTAATGATTAGTAAGAAATAAGAGGGTAGGATGGTATCTGAATGCAGGTGGTTGATGAGGTAGACAACAAAACATTCTATGCTTAGCCACACTCACTAGGAACATAGCAAGGTAGTAACGTATTAGCTAACAAACGAGCTGCTAGAACGAAACTTTTGGTAACATAGTTCACTGACAGTCCTCCTGTTTTTATTGTTGATGGCTTTATAGTAGATAAATAAATTAAAAATTGTTTTTGTTAGAACCATTAATGGCTTATAATAGTAACAATAGGGCTTGACTCCAGACTCCAGTACCTTATCTTATGCAGTCGAAAGTGACTTTGTACTTTATTATGATGCATATATTTAATATAATTAAGTCTTTGTTACCTAAAAGATAAAAGGGTGGGATGGGAAAAAGAATCGTACATTTTGAGCACTGGACATTCCTTTAGCTAATAATTCCTCCACTATCACCTTGAAAATTCTTGCTCCTCTGTAGTGGAGATTAGTTGCCTGATACAATTAATTAATTAATTAGCATATTCTCTGTTATAAACCTCAATGCAAATTAAATGCGTAACACTTAATTTGGTGACTTTTACTTACTGGATCAACTTCTTCAATATCACCAGTAAAAGATGACCCGTCACAGTACTTGACCTTGACTCTATTCCAGTCATAGAAGACTATAAACTTGGACAGAGATGACCTTTAATTAGGAGCTGATATTAAAAAAAAAAAAAAAATGAGAGAAAGAGCATAATTATTAAGGAGAATAACACTTTTGGTCTTTCGATTGTTGATAGAATTCTGATTTTAGTTCTTGCGATGTATGATTCATCATATCTACCCTTGAATCAATTAAAATGTTTGTTTTTTATCCCTTTATGCAGAAAATATGTTGCTCTTGGACTGGAAGTATGTTCTCGCAAATGTAGAATAATAGTACAATCTTAATATAACACATGGGTAAGTAAATGGTGGAAATAAAACTAATTAAAAATTTAGGGACCCAAAATACCTATTATCTCTAATTACTTATATATACCAGGATTCATGTCAGGGTCATTGCTTAGAACTCCAGTGAAAGCACCTTGCAGAGGCATATTTTTTGAAGATCCAATTGGCTGATTAGTACAACTGAGGCATTCTGAAACAGTAGAACACCATCCACCTCCCTAAAAAAAATTCAGATTTGGAGATGAGAAAAATTAAAGTAAACTGAAAATATAGTACTAATAATTAGGGCTAATAGCATATTTAGTCC
This sequence comes from Lycium barbarum, assembly GCF_019175385.1. NCBI lineage: Eukaryota > Viridiplantae > Streptophyta > Magnoliopsida > Solanales > Solanaceae > Lycium > Lycium barbarum. Next base: position 6,900 of record NW_026843419.1, read on the forward strand.
CTCGATTATTGGTCTATTTTTCAATTTCAGTTCTTGTGATATTTGACTGAGCTCATGTAACATTTAATTATTGGAAACGTGCCCTTTTGATCTGTTTTCTTGTGATATTCACAAATTAAAAAAAATTATTATTTGTTCCATCATTTATTTGTCTCTGTGTGTTGTTAAGCTTGTAATGTTACTTTATAATTGAAGAGTACATATATCACCTTCAATTATAAAGTAGAAGAAGGAGATAACTTGGGATCCACCGTGATAGATAGGAACATAATTGTCTATACATAGGAAGTAGACATAGTTAGTAATCTTGATACTTGGCATAGTTAGTAATCTTGATACTTTGGCTCCCGTTTGGCCATAGATTTTTGGATCGTATTTTGAAAATTTGTTTTCAAATCTTTATTTGGCCATAAAATTTTGACAGATTTTGAAAACAAATCTTTAAGTTCTCAAATTCTGGCTCAAACCTGTTTTTGGGCCAAGATCTATGTTTTGGCCTTTTCAAAACTTTTAAAAACTACCCCAAACTTTTGTGTTTTACAAAAAAAAAAAAAAAAAAAAAAAAAAAACTATTTATGACCCAACTAATTCTATCTACCATATTTCTCCATTAAAGTTGTATCTACCATGTTTCCACAATTAAAACAGTCTCTTCTATAGAGTGAAAATTGTTCGTATAATTTGGGTAGATAATATTAAAGAATAGCTAGTTATTACTGTTGATTTTTTCTTGCACAGATGGATCTTTGTATTGTAATTTGAATTATAGTAGCTAGCAATTGTTGTTAAAATATCATGTTCCGAATAATTTGGGATTAACAAGTATGTATATTTTGTATGGTTGAGTATTCTTGATAGTTTTGAGAACTTGTAGGTATAAGTGATGTTTCATGTTTTTCAAAACAAAAAGTGAAATATATTTTGAAAAACTATGGCCAAACAAATTTTCAAAACTTGAAAAACTTCATCCAAATTAAGTTTTTCAATTTTATTTTTTTGGGAATCTAGGGCCAAACGCTAGCTTGATTTCATGTATGTATGACCAAGTACTCAAGCTTTTCTTTTGCATTTACACCATCTCAAAGTAGGATGTTTAACCTCATGAAAAGGGAGGAGTAAATCACTTTTTGTAAACTCCCTCGGATCATTGTGTAATTTGCTTGAAGATGACTAAAATACAGAAAACTTAATTTTAAAAAAAAAACAAATAGTTTTACTATATCAAGAGTGTGTACAGACCTTACCCTATTTCGTAGAAATAAAGAGATTGTCTCCGAAAGACCTTCGGCTCAAATAACACAAAACCACAAACATATATTTTAATAAACTGAAATGTAAAGTGTTGAGTCATATATTACGAAAATTAAAAGAAACATTTAACCGAAATATTATTCTCTCTAATAATTAACCTCAAGGTGAAGAAGCCTATTCTGAACTCCCGAGCCAGTTCCCCTGTGAAAAAGGAATGCTGGTGCACTTCCATCCAAACAAACTGATATATAATTAAATTGGTTAAACTGTGTAAATATTTTTTTTTTTTTAAAAAGAGCTTTTTATAGATATAATCAACAAATAACTTAAGAAAGATAACTCTCACCTGCTACCTTTGCTATGGCACTTTGTAGAATGGTGATATTGACAAGGAGCGTTTGAAGGGCTTCTGTCCGGCAAAGACTCAACATGAAAACTATTTTTTTTTTTAAAAAGATAATTAAATGTGAAGAAGTTGGATATTAATTGTTCATTCTTCACATTTCAAAATAACATTATTACTAACTCTTAAGTGTTACACAGACTTAAAGAAAAGAAAAGAAAAGAAAAGAAAAAGAATGACTAGCATGTATAGTTTTATATGTCAACAAATAATTGGCATTTAATTTAGTCTGTACTAGTAGTACGTTTACCAAACAGTAGTACGTTTCTTGCCGCCGTGATCATTGAGAAGTGACTTTTGCCGACAAATAAAGATTGTGGTGTAATGGATAGGTTTCTTACGCCCTTAATTAGAGGTTTTGAATTCGAGTTCTAAGTATGAAAAAATTAAATTCTGTTAGGAAGCGTGTTCCCCTTAAATGAGCTTGTAGTGTGCATCCGAATTAATTGAGCTTCCGATATCAATACCGAACACTGAAAAAAAAAAAAGAAAGGAATGAGTAACATATAATTTCTTGCAAAGAAAGAATGATATCTAACAAGGAAGTTTACTCCTTTTATAGGGACAAACTCAATGTATGATTAGTTTCCAACGACCTCCAAAGGTGTCATTTGAAGTGGAGCACAAATTAAAGGGAGATAAGTATTTAATCAATTTTTGTATAATTAAATAAGGGTTAACGGTGTTGTTTGGTCACTCAATTATTGATAAATTTTTATTTTTTATTTTTGTAATATTTGACTAATTAATCACATTTGACCTTCAATTACTTGAATGTGCATTTTTGATCTCTGTCTATGGATATTCACAAATTTTCAGAATTATTAACCGCTCCACTATTTAATTATTCATATTCTATGATAAACTTGTATTCTTATCCTGATGGCTAATCTATTACTAAAAATATTCCAAAAATGATATATTTCCTAGACAAATTGATTTGAAACACACATTTTAATTAATCAAGAGTTAATATGTTGAATCATATATCACAAGGAATTAAATCATAATTTACCAATAATGAAGAGACAAAAGTACTATTATATTCTTCCTTTTAATAATACAACAAGACAGAATTTGTTAAGATGATGAGAAGTGAAACTTTTGTAGAAAACAAGAAATTAAATTTTGTAGAACTTCAAAAGGCATAATTAGAGCCAATTCAGTTATATATTTTTACAAGATGAGGATTATCTCACCTTTACAGAATGGTGTTTAATTTGATCAATGAACATCTCGTGCCGTGTGATGGGTGTAAAATTGAATCCATTGATTGAAAGTCTGAAACTAGTGCTTCCTCAATTTCATTTTATGATGAGACTTCTTATAGCATAACATGTCTTTTAAGGTAAAATAAAAAGTTTAAAGTTCAATTTTTTTCTTTCTTTCAAAACAAACTAAAAATAAAATGAAACTGGGGAGCATGACTACTATTCTTTTAATTTATATTTACTAGCTAAGTCAGCTGTGGGAGTTCAACCTTCAAAATAGATATTCTTTGAATCATGTCGAAAGATAAATTATTTCCATATATTTCCCCAATTATGGTTATCATCAACTAATCTCTTGAAGTGGTTAAAAAATTGTACAATGCCCATACCAGATATCAAGTATTCCTTTAATGATCCATTGAAACAGCAGTCAATTATGTACTTATCAAATTAAACTGTCTGAAAATCTCTGTCTTTCATGATGCATATATAGACCATTTCTCCAGTATAACAGCCTTGATCAAGCTCAAGGTAATATTATGGCCTCCATAGATCATTTTTTTCAAGAATCCAATGTCATACATGACATTAGGAATGTTCATAGAAAATCAATAAATCGCATCGAACGATAAATTATCTTTATTATTAGTGACACTATAGCTTACCAAAATGTCATGACTCATCTCACATTTTGTATTATTTTCTTGGGAAACACTATATCATTATTGTATGTTACCAAGATAAAAGAAAATTTTATAACCACTAGTGACATATTTTGTTTATGGAGACCTTACCCAAAAAAAATCAAAAAAAGGAGAAAAATCAACTATGTCGGTTTGATTTGATTCATAGATTTTACAAAAAAGATATAGTTGATTTAGTTTGGTGAAAAGAAAACCAAACCGATCTATGTACACTCCTAGCTATACGACATGTAAGAGTTCCTCCAAATATATAATCGTTATTTTCTAAACACTCTCAGTAATAATTTACTCTAAAGATATACAACCAGGGGTGGATCTGGCTTACTGTATGGGGTTACATTCGCGCGGGTTCAATTTTTGTATTAAAAAATTCTATAAATATATAAAAAATACAACTTGGGAGTCCATTAACAAAGTGTGTTGTTGGTCGAGTGGCAGATAAGGTTTGCTCCTCTCCTCTTGTTCAAGGGTTAAAATCCCCTTGGTCACCATTTAGATTTCGTTTTTTTTTTTTAATTTCTATTTTTTACTTTTTAATTTGAGATGGGTGGAAACCCATAAACTTAAAATTCCGAGCTAACACGTTTCAGTTCCAAACAAATTGGGTTAAGCTAGCTATAAGAATCCTCACTGATCATATTTTTAATATAAATTCATCTCAGGCCAACATTATCCTGACCTATTTTTCATCACATTGGGGCACCAATGTAACCATTGCCAAGGTGTGCACGTCCAAATGATATTTGTATTGTCAGAATTCATCATGAATTGACTAGTTTTATGCCGGCTACCAACCTACCGCAATTCTCCTCTTATATGTGGACTTGAAATTGATAATGTGAGCAAGCTCACGCTATAAATTCTTCGAAGATATGGTTAAGAAGTTTAAATGCGTTATGTTCCAGATGCCATACACTTCTTCAATAATATATTCTGTGGCATCGATGAGAAAAGCTAAACATATCTAAATTAATTGATGATAAATGTTAGTGGAATATCTCCAAAGATTACACTAAGGAATGCGTTATGCATCGAAAAACCTTTTGAACTTTTTACCTAACTCTTCATGTAGAAGGGAACCACCAAGTACAACCATCTTCCCCAAAAGAGATAACACTACTAAAATATAGCTTTTTCCGATCACCTTCAGTTGAAAATTTATACTATAAAATATAATTTTCTCATCTTATTCCGATCGAACCAGTTCACTGAAAATTAATTAAAAACGCATGGTGAGAAACAAGTTTTCATTGAAACAATGAGAAACTTCCTAATTTTTCTCTGTGAAAACACTACAATTTAAGTTCTTTCCCACCGAAATTCAGTGGGAAATAGCCACTAAACATTTTTCAGTGAGAAAATAGAGATTTTCTAATAGTGAAACATAAAGTGCACCAAAACAAATAGGGTTAATTATTAGGAGTTCTTTGCATAAATATATTTTGAACTAATTAATAGGAGTTCTTTGCATTTTGCACCATTAATATTTTCAACATTTTTTCCATTATACTCTAATAATCTTGGATTTTTTCGATCTGCTCTTTCATTTTTTTTTTTGGGCATAACGATAACATAGTTTAATATATTCATTTTGTAAGAATTCTCAGAGATATAGTAAATATTTTGCAATGCTGGACTTATAACATTAAAGGTAATGATTTTCTAGGTCCATTTATAATTTGAATAGAAGAAAAATAATTGCAAAGATCTTTCATTCTTTTCTTATAAATCTTCTACATTATTTTCACCCATCTATAGTAAAAAGTATCATACATTTTATATATAAATAACATTTTTAATGGACTATGAAATCATTTCGTCAATTTCACATGGTAAGTATCTTTCACCCTTTCTGCATTTATCAATAATCCGTTCTGGAGTAATACCCTTAAATAGGTCCCAACTATTAAAAATATAGTCTTCCACTCATTGGTAGGAGTAAGGTCTGCGTATATATCCTATCCTCTCCAGATCACTTCTGTGAATACACTGGGTATGTTGTTGTTGTTGTAGTAGTCAATAGCGAATGTACTCTTTTTCTGCTTTTTGTTAAGTAGCTTTCTGGATATTTTAGGTGCAAAAGTTTGTAATTGCGGGGAATTTGTAACAATTCTGTGGCAAATCTGGCTTGTCTATCAATTGGACAGGACTCCGGTCGAAGTACCAGTCGCTAAATGCCTGTGCAATTGTCTGCAAAAAAAAGAAAAACTTAAAATACTGTCTATCCAATCACTTAAATGAAAAATAGTCGGTGAATGTATCATAAGTGTATAACCATGTTGAATAAGTGTATGATCTATGTATACCGACTAAGCAAACAATATTGGAACCGACCGACTATTTGTGTAATGATATCAAAAACGAACACACGCACTCACACAACTTAGACATTGAAATTGCAAGGAAATTTTAACAGACTTTAACCAGTTGGAATAAGACACTTTCCTGATTTCCAGGTTACCAAATTCACTGTTATAAATGAATAATTACCTATAACTATGATTATTTTTTTATATGACACTCGATTTGATAGCAAGGGTAGAGTTAGGTTTCACGAAGAGACTTCAATTGAATTTCCTTCATTAGAAAATTATTTTGCGCAAATAGAATATTAATACAATTATATTTATTATATATAAATTGTTGAATTCTCTTAAAAGATTCAAATATAGTAGCAAAGATCGTTTCGAATAATTTTAGAATCATAGGTTCAAACAAAAAAATAGGTCAAATGATTCTTAGCATGCCTCTACCCTAGCTACGGAGTAGAGTCATTTGGCCTATTTCTAGTGAGTGAAGATATATGCTTTATAAAATTGTATTGGTTATAATTATGGTGTTTCATGACAAATACCTATGTTAAAGTGCAACCATGTTTTACAGTCTAATTAACTTATATAGCCGTTCACCCAACCATTTAAACTAAAAATAGTAGGAGGATATATAATACAATACTCCATAGATAATGTGTATAATCATGTATAATATATATATATCGGCTAGAAAAAGTAAATAGTGACTCTAACTGGCTATTTGTGAAAAGATTATACAAAACATAAAATGCAAAACCTCAAATCAACACCTAAAATGAATAATTTTTGTTTTGTTACTTAAACTGAAATTGAAATTGATTTACCTTATTATTTACTGAGAACCCATTCCAACCAACGCCACTTGTTATATGGGCATGAATCAAGCAAGAGTCAATAAACATTCCTCTTGATGAAGAATGACTTTGTTTGGGCAAAGCACTTAAAAATTCCTGTTTGAAATCTGAAATAAAACAACAAAAACTTACATGAGGTTTCCCAAATATCATGGATTTTACATATTTAATTCATAATTAATTAAATCCAAATTTGACTTGGGCATAAACAATTCTCTAATAAATAGATTATTATGAAGTTTGGCCTAGCTAGAACTTGCACCACTGACCTTGTAAATTTTTAACAAGAGAAGCTGAGCATGTATTCTTAAAAAGGTCGTCGTAATAACCCGGAAAAGTCTTGTTTATCTGAAAACATTTGAAGATAAACAATTGTTAATCCAAGGCAAGCAACATAAATTAAATCCCTTAGTTAACCTAAAGAGCCACTCACCCATGACCCAACTTAAACTAAGATAGTTGCGGATGCAAACTAAAGATAGTCGCGGATGTATAATATATGCAGTGACAGATCCAAAATTTTCACTCAAGGGTTTAGAAAAAAAAAAAACAGCAAAAGCTAAACATAAAGTATAATGTTGTTCCTGGGAATCGAACCTTGGATAATAGAGAGAATTTTGAATACCCTGGATCATTTGAGCTAACATTTTAGATTTGTTTATGATCGACATTCAAAACTTATTTATGTACACAAACACAAAAAATCTACCGTACACCCTTCCACCCCTCTAATTCCGCTCCTGAATATATGTATATTCATGTATAATATGTGTATAATCATGTATAGTATGATTATAATCTATGTATACATGCTAGTAAAAAATAACGCTGCGCGCTATTTGAGCAAAAATTCCTAAATATTTTCGGGCGTTTTTTCTTGAAGTTTCTTTGTAAGTTTTATATTTAGGGCATGATCTATGTGAGTTATACAAAGTGTCGTATTGCCATACGAAAATCAAACAAAAATAATCAGACCTGTTAGACAAATAAGATACAATTAAGAAAGTGGAAACTTTCTATCAAGAGACATTGATATCAAATTCTAATTTATTTTTTTCATGAATTTAATGGAGAATTGAGTTGACCTGAAATGTGTCAAACATTGAGTTGACTATGAAAAATGGTGTCTTGATTCCTTCTTGAAAATATTGTGGAAAAAGGCACTGCAAATTCATTTAAACTATAAAGTTAATTTCTAAAGACAATTGGGTAAATAATTTATTAAATTAAAACCCTTGAATGGCAATGGATTTTTACCAAGGATGGTTTCATCTTTGAAGTGCAGGATGATGGCAACATCTTGGCTGATTGCTGCAGTTGATTTTAGAAAAAAATAAATAAAAAGAAAGTCATAACATACAAATATTGAATTATTGTGAGGCACTATTAGAAAATCACTATTTTCCCACTGAAAAATTTTCAGTGGCTATTTCCCACTAAATGTCGGTGGAAAAAACCTAAATAGTAAAGTTTTCACACGGAAAAGTTAGGAATTGATTTTCCCAGCGTTTCAGTGGAAACCTGTTTCCCATGATGAGTTTTCCCAGTGAGAATAAGGTGGGACAATCATGTTTTATAGCATAAATTTCCCACTGGATGTCGGTGGGAAAAACCTTTTTTTCTAGTGAGGATACTTTGGCATTAATAAGGAACAAAAATATGGAAAAGGAACTGTACATGTAAGTTAATCAGTCCTTCATTAACGGTCTCCATGAATGTCATGTCCTTGTTTTTCCTGTTACACAAATTAACAAAACTGTAACTCATCTAGTAGTCGGAGACGAATCTAGAATTTTGAATTTATTTATTTTAATTCTGAAAAGATAGCTTACTGAATTCTGGATAAATTATTAATACTTATTCAGCGAATTACTAAACATAAATATAGAATTTTAACCAAAGCAATTAGGTTTTACCGAACCCGTTACTAGAACACTAGCTCCCTGTCTGGTAGTAGTATTATTAATCACATATAGACATTAGGTTACGTGCATTATATATAGGTGATAATTTTTTGGATCTATTAAGTTAACCTACAATGAGCCTGTTTAGATTGGATTATTTTAGGTATTTTCAAGACAAAATAGTTTTTAAGCACTTTTGTAGTGTTTGAGTAAAGATAAAAAGTATTTTAAAGCCAAAATAACAAAAACAATCCAATATCATAAGTTAGAAAGTCATAATTTATAAGCATATCCAAACAGACTCTATAACATGTGACATAGAGTCTGTTTGGATGGGCTTATAACTTGTGACTTTTGAGTCAAAAGTCACAAGTTAGGAGTCCTAACTTATGACTTTTGACTTATTTTTCTTATTTTAACTTAAAAACAAGTGCTTAAAAGCACTTCTTTATCTTACTGTCAGTGCATATTACTGAAACTTTTAGGTTAATTTTTACCTGTCATGAAGAAAATAGCTACCATCAGCAAGACATTTGACTCTAGCAGAGTTAGGAACAAGAGATCGAAAACGATCACAATGGATTAAAGCAGGCAATCCTCCAGCTGAACCACCTGTGAGAATGACCTGCCAAATAAGTGTAAACTAACTTAACACACTTGTAAAATGTTTTTAATGCACTCTTAAGTTATTGAGACATAATATAATTAAGTAATTAAAAATACTCTTTTTGTTATAGCTTAAGCTTTTAAATCAGATGATTCATAATTCAAGATTTGGTACTTCAGAGACGTACATTTTTAGCATCCTTCATTCCTTTCGCCAAGAAATGATCGATCAAGGCAAGGAAAATCCTCGCGCCTCTAAAATGAAGGTTAGTAGCCTGAAAAATATGCATAGTTAATGTATTTGTAGATAATTGTGCATCTACAAAAAAAAAGTTATAGAAATAATAACCAACAGTTTTTCTGATTTCATCGATTAATGTTTTGATAACCTCATTGCTGAGGACGAATTTTAAGTTATGAAAAGTATATACTCCCATATTTAAAAAAAAAAAAATTGTTAAAAGATGTAAAAAAGTGAGCTTAAAGATTGTGTATACCGGGTCAACTTCTTCAACGTCTCCGGTGAATGATGATCCATCACAATAAATAACCATGACTCTATTCCAATTGTAGAAATCTATATATAATTTTAAACATGAATGTGAATATTTAGACATAATAGCATGATTGATGAGATTCTAACTAAGCACTAAATATATTTTACCTGGATTCACTGTTTTATTGTTGCTAAGCATTCCATAAAGTGATCTTTGCTTTGGAGCAAGTTTTGAAGAACCTCTTTCTGTCTTTGTACGATCAAGGCAATCTGTCACGCTATAGCACCATTCTCCTCCCTAAATTCAAATATGAAAGTTAGAATAAAAATTACAATAAACAAAAATTGAAGCTGTAAGATTATGTAAATGCTTCAAAATTGTAACAAACTAATATTTCCATAGCCCTTACCCTAAAGTAGATAATCCAATTATTAGCTCCTTCTCCATGTCCCTTATCATAATAGTACGCTGGTGGACTCCCATCCAAGCAAACTAGAAGTATATCAGATGGAAATATATATTAGTAACGTATATGTATAGTAACCCATCGCATATACAAATGGTAAAATTAGCCCATAAATATATGATCCGTCAAATCCATTTGAGTTTGAACGAGTTAAATGACCGGCCCATTTATATTCAGCCTTCTTGACGCATAAGTTTAGCTCATTTAAAAGTTAGGTTGATTTTGACTAACTAGGTAGTTCAAATTCACGCATGAAAACATGTCAAACTACTTTTTTATTTTTTATTTGATATGTTATAACTATAATAAAGAAGGAATTTATTACTATAGTTATTTGGTAATAAATCAAATTGTAAAAACTATAAAACAAATAAATTATAATCCAAATTCAGCCAAAATGGCTGCCCATTTATCACTCCTAATTGCATATAGTATCATTACGCAAATACCAAGGGATTCAACTATTATAAATATATAACATGATTATTAGTTTTTTTACTCTATAAATGTGTTTTATCTTGTTGTAATAGGTAATTAACTTGCTTTATTTTCACGTTACCAATTTGGCTTGTTATGTGCGATTATGTGTAGTAATATATATTTTTTGGGAGATCTGAAAATATAAAAGTTCTTTTACACTGTCTATGTACGTACCTCATTAGCCAAATAGTGTATATTGAGCATATATACATATAAAGAGAAACTAAGATTTTTACCAGCTCCTTTTGACACTGCACTTTCAAGAATAGTTAAATCAACCATGTAAGCTTCGTTTGGTTTTTGGCTCCCTCCAAGTACAGTTTTGCCATTTAGCATAATTAAAGAATAAATGACTAGGCATAGCCCTTGCAATTTTGTATGTTCCATGCTTCTTCTGCAAACAATTTAAAGAAAAGATTTAGTAAATAAACTGTATAAGATCTATAAAAATGTTAACAAAATATGCAATCAATATAGTAGTATATTTAAAAACAATATGCATTAGCCTATTGTTTAATAGATTTAAGTAATATACACCGTCAGCAAAAGCAGAGCTAGAGTATGGGTTACAAGTTCGACAGAACCTGTATAGCTTTGGTCAGAACTTTGGATTTCTGTTATGAACTACTTGTTCTAGAATCAAGAACCCATAAACGCAAAATCTTTCTGAATTTGCATGAATTTTTGCACAATCAAGTCATTTTTACATGCAACAAGTAACATGTCTTATTTTTAAGATTTACAAATCTTATATTTTAAGAAGGCTTACTAAAACTCTTGTTTAATTGATGTAAATTACATTTCCGAAGAACAAAAACATTCAAAACCCAAAACACAAGAAAAAACAACAGATTCACTTCCTATAATCACATGAGTATGAACGGAAATAACAGATTAACTTATAATGAAGAATATAAACATTTAATTTATTTTTGATCTTCAAATAGCAACATTAAACTTGATAAAAAATTCCAACTTTTTGTTTTTGATGAAAAAAGAACTATATTTTTTGAACCCTATGGATTTCTTACCTCGTAAATCAAAACCTCTTAATCCACGAATAATGAGATGGAAATGAATTATGTGGTGTTTTTGATGCTAACTTGCATGCATTTTTATACAAAAAGTTAGGTGAAACAGGAATCACGGGCTGTTGCTTACTATATTTTCGCAATAACGATTTCCTTTTTCATATTTGCGTACAAAACGCGTAAATTAATCTAATAGTACATGTTTATTTACTATATATACAAATGCACTTATTGAGTACCATTCATTATTTGCAGGCTGAAAATCATTTTCTTCCTTAACTCATCTTTAAACATCAAACATCCCCTCAACGTTAAACGTTAGACATTTCCTTCCTTTTAATTATCTCAATTGAAATTTTTAAATATCTATTTCATTGGTGAAATTATCAATCTTTGTCTCTCTTTTTTTCTTTTTAATTATGATATATATTTTATACTTTTTAATCTATAGTATGAGCTTTTATATCAACAAATAAATCTTATTTATGAAATAAACGTGAAAAAAATATTTTTAAGCATATATAATGTTGAAATAATAAATTTATTAAGCACAAAAAAAAAAGTTAGAATAATTTGTTCGTATACATGTCTACTAATCAGTCTTGTACTCTTGTAAGAACATAAATGACATCTATAGCCTATAGTGAAATGTGAATTATATGGGTGAGTCTAGATTTCACATCGACTAGTATTTGAATATCAGGTTGACATATTTAAGTTAGTACTAGTTCCTCGACACGTGCGTTGCACGTGTATGTCGAGTCATGTAGTATATGATTTTATAAAATATCAACACTATTAAAATAAAATTATAGTAAATACTTGTACATGAAAAAGTAATTACAAATTTCTATAATTAGTGTTGGATTGTTTTATGGTTCTGGGAGCAAACTTTCTTTAATTGAAACAATGGCATAGATCTCACGATTGTACACGTCACATAAAGTTAATACGTAAATACAATACATTCCCTTTTGATTATTGGGTTAGCACATTAAGGAAAGGCTGACATCTTACTACATAAATAAATTTAGATGTAATGTACTTTCTATATATGTACCCTTTAGTTGTTATTAGGGGTGTACATGGACCGGGTTGGTTCGGATTTTTTACAAACCAAACCAAACCATTTGTGTCGGGTTATTAAATCTATAAACCAAACCAAACCAATAAAAGTCGGGTTTTTCAATATCAATTTTTCTCGGGTTTTTCGGGTTTTTTCGGGTTTCTCGGTTTTTTCATAGTATCTAATGAAAAGCACAGAGCAGTGCTTCTTAAAAAGAGTTCTAGTACAAAATATCAACATATAAGATGGAGGCAAAACACTATTTGAAGTTTTAACTTTATAATATAACTAAAATGTCAAATGGCCATAAAATGTCAGATGTAGCAAAAACAAAAATCCAAATCAGTGCAATTGTCACACCCTAATTCCGCTAGGGTGTGATGGGCACCCGACCCTTACCTAGGGCCGAGCGAACCCTCAGACTCTTGCTGCACATAAAATCATGTCAAACTTTTCAAATCAAATGAGATGAAATACATCGTAATTTTTTTTTCCAGAAATATTCTTTCACGCAGCTTCCAAGCATAACGAATCAATAATCATACAAAATTCAGTACATAACACAGACCGACATTTTGGCTGACGGAGCCGCTTACAGACTGACAACCAATACCCACGACGCTGTCTGCAAAGTCTCTAACGTAATCCAGAAAGCATAACATACCAACTCTGACTCGGCAGCACTCCGGGAACAAATGGAGCTTGCCATCTGCACTGAAACATCTTCTATACTGTCTTCAACTCACCTGGGAGTACCTGCGCGGCATGAAACGCAGCCCCCCGAAAAGAGGGGGTCAGTACGAAATATGTACTGAGTATGTAAAGCATACAACACAGAAAGCAAAGTCACAACTGAAATACGATATATAGAAAGCGAGCACAATAGCCAGCATACTAAGGAGTCGTATCCGGCGTACAACAGGCAAAAGAAGTTCAGGAGAAATCAACACGGCAATCGGGATGACAAAATGTTTGCTTTCTTTTGGAAAACATCTTTGTTTCACACACATAGAAGAATCAACGCACAATTTCCGCGGCCATAAGTCCAGCGGTCACAATCACACATACCGCAGTCAAGTATCCAGCGGTTTTCTATCACAAGTTCGACATACCGCGGTCAAGGGTCCAGCGGTCTATGTCGGCACAATCACAAGTGCGGCAGACGCGGTCAAGGGTCCAGCAGTCAATGCCACACGTCCGGCATGACGCGGTCAAGGGTCCAGCAGTCAATGTCGGGCACGCCGCGGTCGAGGGTCCAGCGGCCAATATCACATATGCGCATATTCACATAACCGGCCCAGGACTCGGTAACACAGAAGATAACCAGACAAAATGCCAAATTATCACTTTCCAAACATAATCACACATGCCAGGATCATGCATCACACAGGACTCAGGTATACCAAAATCGTATATCGGAAAATAAAGAAAATAAGTAGTTTGTCCAGAATCTCAGGGTAAGATTTTTAAAAACGCTTTAGATGTCAAAAACATTTTATAATGCTCATGAAGGTGGTCATAACACCTATCATATAGTGAACAGCATAATAACCAGGAGTTACCTGCGAACTCCGGACAAGAGTACATTGGCTAAAGTCGTACATCACATGTCAGGGTTTCGGTCCCCACAATTGGGTCAATAATCATTAAAATCCGTCTCGGGATAGATAAAATATCTCCCGTTTAGTAGTCGGAACAATAACCATGAGTTCCCTTGACTTACCGTACGGGAATAAGACAAACAGAACAATAAGAGAGGCATCGGGGATAGCGGGCCCACCTCGGGCCAAGTCGAGGCGGCGGACGAGAATCACGCCCATTAGACTCTACGGAGTCATCCAAGAAAGTTTTAGAACTATCGGGTTACATTTGTAAACGTTTTGGAAGTCCAACCACTTTTCTAGTAAAATGCACCTTTTATAATTCAATTCTATTGAATGAATAGTAACGAAAACTAATCTCGGGTTACGATGAGCAGGATGGTCCCCGAGGCCGAAATCTCAACCTAGTAGACCTAGGGCATGCCAAAGAAGGAAAGGATAAGCTTTACATACCTTTCGCGCTACTCACGCTTGTCCAAACTCAATCTCCGTTTCGCCCAAAACCTACAAATGGTCATTTTTACCAATTGTTAACTATAAGGCTTTTGGTATTCAATCTTTAACTCATCACTTGTCTACAAATATTTGGGCAGCATTTCCCCTATAAACTCGTCTATCCGAATTTCCAATTGCTCTCCTGTTGACACAGAAATACCAACAATAACATATGGACACAACCATATCTTCAATTCTTTTATTTCAACAAGAACAACAACATATCAAAACAGCCCCCAACTGTAACATAACGATGCCCGAAATTCTAACGAACACTTGCAATACACCAAGCAACCCATATGCACTTCTTATACCTTATTTCATGCAATATTTTCAGAAAATTTCAGGGAAATACAACAGCAGCCACTCGACACCACATCATCTACTCATGTGCAATAAAACCACATTATTATCTCTATAATCCTTACAACAACCCACAACAATTTAACTCCAACTCTAACCATTAAATTCCTTCACTCTCCTCACATATCCATGATTACAACAACCAAAATATTAATTCAAATCAGTCCATCAATTTCAATTAAAACAGCCCCTCACCCATAAATTTCAACAAAACAACAAACGAGTTTATAATGTTGTTTTCTCCGTTTTAATTCGTTAAAACTCTAAATAAACACTTTAATAACATAAAAGGAATTTTATAAATACCTTATCAGAAGCTCCACCACGAAAATTTCATCCCCCAAGACCAATATTTATCTCAAATTGAAGGCAACGCAACGTACAACGTTTTTCTCTTCATGAGCTTCGGGATTCGGAGCTCGGATTTTTGATCAAAATGGCTTCCTTAGCCTAGGATCTCTCTCTCTCTCTCTCTCTAATGTTTTTGGAGGATATTAGCTGAAAATGATCAGCCCTCAAGTGAATTTGCCATATATATTAACGTTAGTGGGCCTCATGGGCCGAAACATTAGTGTTTGGGTCGGGTCCAAACTTGCTGCCCTGCCAGCCCAACTTGCATCGTCCATATTTCCTTATCCAAATATCATTTTGACGAGCGGTTTATTGCGTTGGAAACTAGACTCGATGAACTTCATTTTAGGCTTTTGAAAAACCTTAAAACTCCTCATATACTAGGAGATATGCCCCCAACAATATGGGATAAAAATCTGGTCCGAGATTTTACTGAAGTTGTTCCGATTCATTTTGTTTAGATTCGTTTATCTTCTAATCCTCTTCCAACTCTCATGTAACCTCTTATACATACATATACATACCCATATACATACATAACAATCCATACACGTCACGAAGGGTCCGGAGAATCACCATAACCTTAAACGTAACTGGAGAACTTACGAAGCTTCGACGAAACTCCAATCGCAAAAATATATTCATATCTTTTATCCATCTTCTATATCATTACTAATAATCTCAAATACTTTAAAAGGGCACTCACATTACCTCATATACGCTCATAATGCGATTTCAAATCCTTTAGGTTACGATGTCACCTCGGGATACTTAAGGCAACCATATATATAACGATATTCTTACTAACTCGATTAACTTTCCTTGAACTTTCTTAACTCATTCTTTCTTGTCTTAATTAAAATAGCACAGACTCTTACGGGGTGTAACATCCTCCCCCCCTTAGGAACATTCGTCCCCGAATGTCAAATTAGTCCTACATAATTATACTGCTTCTGGTGATCTTATAACGATTCACTTGTAACTTGAACTCATCTATCATGTTGTGCCTTTCTTTACTTAGACTAATGCCATTCTCCACCTGACATCTGTTAATATTGATCTTCCAAATATAGTAGACACGATTTAGCTACCTCCGTAATCGACTGCAACTTACCATATCCATCTATACTTGAAGCTTAAGTCGAGTTCTTCTTGCTCGTTCTCTTTAAATTCACTGTCTTCTAGTAACTAGCTCATTCTGACCATCTCACTTAAACCATTTCGCAATTTCCCTTAATCCTACTTATAACACTTCAAGCATATTATCTCGTGTCGTTTCTCTATTTTTGACTCAACTCTTCTATCGCCCCTTTACTCAGGTTCACCTGGGTCCCCAATCCCTCCTGAAATGATCTCCAGAAATTTGCTGATCATATATGCTTTCCCAAAATAAAATTTCCCAAGTAAGGATGATGCTTCTTACGAATGACATGGAGGGTATCTCTTAGAATTTTAACCCAACATAATAGATTTTCCCTATCGGTATCGACTTTCAAAACATGCTAAGAACTTATATCTCATTTTCCTATTCATATTTCTGGAAAAATTTAGGCAGAGGTTCCTCTGTATTTCTTACTATCCCAAAACCTGCACGCAGGAAATACCGACCATGCCTCACAGGGCCAACACACATACGTATATACACATCATATCACATCGTATCATAGCCACACAGGGCTAACAATTTCAAATAAAAGTATAAAAGTGTCGGGACTTACCTCACATATGGCACCTCGAGACGTACCTGATCCTTTAACTATCTGTTCTGTTGTACTTTTCTATCCACCTTCTCTTTCATCCTCAAATCTCACATTTCAATCAAATTCCAATATTCTTACCTTACCCGACACGCCTCTTTCGTACCATAACTTACTTGCGTATTGTGTAGCTTCCAATATCATCGGTCACTTTCTTTTGTCGATATCATTCTTCAGCTGAAATCAAAGGTTAGTAAGAGGAATTTCATTTCTTATGGCTGGCTCTATCGCACGATCTAAGATCCAAAGAAAGGTAACACCCTAAATGCCCTGTAGCATCCTGTTTATCGATGTGGTGCACAACACACCGATAAACAAGACTCTACTAGACACGGCTTTGCAGACAACCCCTAGGACAGACCTGCTCTGATACCACTTTGTCACACCCTAATTCCGCTAGGGTGTGATGGGCACCCGACCCTTACCTAGGGTCGAGCGAACCCTCAGACTCTTGCTGCACATAAAATCATGTCAAACTTTTCAAATCAAATGAGATGAAATACATCGTAATTTTTTTTTTCCAGAAATATTCTTTCACGCAGCTTCCAAGCATAACGAATCAATAATCATACAAAATTCAGCACATAACACAGACCGACATTTTGGCTGACCGAGCCGCTTACAGACTGACAACCAATACCCACGACGCTGTCTGCAAAGTCTCTAACGTAATCCAGAAAGCATAACATACCAACTCTGACTCGGCAGCACTCCGGGAACAAATGGAGCTTGCCATCTGCACTGGAACA
>NW_026843420.1:0-25000 GCF_019175385.1 Lycium barbarum
TTAAAATTTAAGTTGAGGGTAATTTTGTCATTAGTTAGTTACCCTATTTCACGTGTTTTGACCTGCAGCCACCGCATCGACGTGGCTTTCATGCCAGTAGCAATTAATAATCCGTCTCCCCGTTAATCCATTTGCTATTTGTTTTTACTGCAGCTGATATATCAGGTTCACCAACGTGGACAGCACACTTTACAAATATATATTGTATAACGTGGACTGATTCATGTTATACAAATAATTTTATATAACGTGGATCAGTTCACGTTTTACAAAATATATTTGTAAAACGTGGACTGATCCACGTTATACAAAATTATTTGTATAACGTGGATCAGTCCACGTTATACCTTTTAAATTTTTATTTTTTTTTTAATTTTTCGGTGATCAGTTCTGACAAGTGAAAAAAAATTGGGGTATAACGTGAAAATTTTTTGCCATCCCTTTTTTATTTATACCGTGTATTTTTATACCCTTTAGGCTCCGGACTCTCGGTTTCAGTAGTATCTCCCTCCTTCTTCACAAATTGTTCTGGTGATTTTCAAGTTAGCTTCTTCAATTTCTAGCAAAATCTTACTCTGTTTCCCTATAAATTTTCTGAGTTTAAGAGAAAACTTGGATTGAATTTTGTGCTTCGATGTATTTTTTTTGGGGTTCTTTTTTAAAGATTAGATTAATAATTTGTGGATTATTAGTGCTGATAGAGAGAGTCAAGATTTTCTTTTTAAATTAATCTGAATTTTGGGGGTTTAATATTTTTTTGGTTTACGTTTGTCTAAAATGATGTCTTTTTTAAAAATAATTTAATTTTAAGTTTCTTATTGTACTTTAATGAGATATTTTGTAGTCACATAAATTCATAGGTTTATGTGAAACAGCCTCTTTCAGAAATGCAAGGTAAGACTGCGTACAATAGACCCTTGTGGTCCGGCCCTTTCCCGGATCGTACGCATAGCGGAAGCTTAGTGCACCGAACTGCCCATAAATTCATAGGTTTCATTTTAGATTATAACTTTAAAAAATCTTGTCATATTTCTGAAATTTCCTGTCAATCGAAGTGCATCACGTTAACTAGGAGGCGGAATAACAATTGACTTATGTCTCGTGAGTCGTGACGATAAGATTTCAATGAATCTAACAAGAAGAAAATTGGGAAATTGATGCGGAACTCATAGGATTTAGTGAATTATTGAGCAATATTAAACATGACTATTTTTTTAATGTTAAAGACATAGTTTAAAATATTTGTCAATTTTTATCTTGAATTTATAAGATAGATATTTATTTTGGGACAAATGTTTTTCTTGAGATGACACTTAATTTTTAACACAGAGGGTAGCATTCTAATGTATGGTGCGCATAGAAACTTTGGATGATATTTTGATTTTGTAAAAAGATCGAAGAAGCCAAATATTTCCCCATGGTACACAATGCACGTAGAAAAGAAATGCAAGTGCCGTTGTGCCATTGGTTATAGCGACAAGGCATTACTTCCTAATCCATGTCTCTTTCACAAGGACTTCGTGAATCAATAGGTGAAGCTATGATTTTAGATTTATGCGTTTAATATTTTAATAATTTTAATTTATTGAGTTTTAAATTAATATTTCGAATGTATTCAATGAATTTTTTGAAATAAATGCAAGTTTTGGACTAGATCTGTTGAATTCAGCCAAACCTGTAAGCTATACTCTAGCTAGCCCCTATTTGTGACAAGATTTCTACCATTGGAAGCTTCACTTGAAAAATCCTAAAAGGACCAGGAATCTTAATTTTGTGTGAAAAGTCTTTATATTCGCACGAGGTGGTCGTGTTATATTGGAGAAATTCTGTTCAATTTTTTCACATCAATCAACACTAATTGTCAATTTATGCAGCATACACTACACTTGCAGTATTTATATTTGATTACATTCTTGTGCATGTTCGATGAAAGTAACAGAAATTAATAATGCATGTGGACCCTATTTGAACGTCAAACAGTTCAAGTCCTATGATAAGATGGGCCATGTCTAAGAAATTGCCTAAGATGGACCATGACTAGGTACTCTTCGTCAGTGAATCCGCGACTTTTCTACTAAAAAAAAAAATTGAACTAAACTAGTGTATAAAAAAAAAAATATTACTAGATTTCACGCACTAAATTCGTGCGTGAAAGGACCAAACTGCACAAATGGAACTTGGGCCTTTCACGCACGAATTTTGTGCGTGAAAGGACCAAACTACAAAATTACAGTTGGGGCCTTTCACGCACGAATTTAGTGCGTGAAGGAGGGCAACAAAAAGCCGCCCCCTCCTTCCCCACCTGCCATTAACGGCGATTTCAGGTGGTCCCCAAGCCCCAAAATGCTATTTTGTTATTATTTTTCAATCCAAAACTCAATATTCTTGGTATATTGAAGTATAGGAACAAGTTTCTAAGGTTAGATTTTGGAATAGAGCGGCGCGGAGCTCATTTTGAAAACTCAAAAACACCTTCATTCTAGGTATTTTACTACGAATTTTTTATTACATTGCTAAATATATTATTACCTTAGATATGGTGGGAGGGATCTGTGGTGGATTGCGCATTTTTTTTGCGCGTTGTGGGCAGTCCACAGTGGTGACTGCCCCTTTTTTTTTTTTAATTTGTTTATCTATTGTTAATTAGTTAATTATTTATTGCTTGTTTATTTAGTATTTGTTAATTGTTCGATTAGCGACTTAAGTATTTATTAATGGTTAGACTAGCTATTTCAATTGTTAGGCTGGCTAATTATTTATTTAGTTTTTGCTAAGCCAATTGTTTATTTGTTAATAATTTATTAATTGTTTCATTAGTTAATTAATTGTTTATTTGTTAAATATATGATAATAATTTATTAATTTTTTGATTAGTTACTTAATTGTTTATTTATTAAATATATGATAATAACTTGTTAATTATTTGATTAGTTAGTTAATTGTTTATTTATTAATTATTTATACTAATTGTATGCTAACTAATTGTTAATTATTTGACTTATTAATTTTTAATCTTTATATTTTAGGATTGAAAACCCTTAGTTTAGGATTCATAACCTGTAGCTTAGGATTGAAAACCCTTAATATAATTTTCGATAAAAGATTACATAACTAATATTACTTGTTAATGATTTATTTAAAATACGTAAAACAGATGGGTCACCACAATCCTTAATAAAATTTTCGATAAAAGATTACATAACTAATATCACTTGTTAATGATTGATTTAAAATACGTAAAACAGATGGGTCACCACAATCCTTAATAAAATTTTCGATAAAAGATTACATAACTAATATCACTTGTTAATGATTGATTTAAAATACGTGAAACAGATGGGTCACCACAATCCTTAATAAATTTTTGATAAAAGATCACATAACTAATATTACTTGTTATGATTGATTTAAAATGCGTAAAACAGATGGATCACCACCCTCTTGATCCTGGGCCCTTCGACCGAGAGTAATTGTATCTTCAGCCCGAGCATAGGTCGCAACATATATGGACATCCGACCTGCAGCCTGAGTCTCAGGTCCGTACCCGGTTAGGGGACTCAGCATGGGAAATCTTAGCTGCTCGCCCCCCACATCCTCTTGTCCTGGATATACTACGTCGGGCGGTATCTACCGGTGCGTCGAAGTTGGTCGGGTACAGCACGATAGGTCGCTAGTGACGGCATTGATTGAGAGGTGGCGACCGGAGACACACACATTTCATCTCCGCACCGGTGAGGCTACCATTACCCTTCAGGATGTGGAGGTCATTTATGGGCTACAGGTTGATGGACGCCCATTGTATATTGAGAAGCCTCCTGTGCTGCCGACTTACCGGGATGAGTTGACTAGGCTCACCGGTTTCGCGACTTTGGATGGTCACATTTCCGGCCAGAGTTGGCTTTTGTTGTCGGCCCTTTACGCTCACTTGCGCCTCACAGACATGCAGCATCCGATTGGAGAGGACACGCCTCAAGCTGATGTTGACCGACGCGCGCGTCTATACCTACTCATCATATTCAGGGCCATCCTGTTCCCGAACACTTTGGGTTCGCATTTGAGCTTGAGGTATCTTCGGTATATCAACGATCTCGCCGAGATAGGATGTTATAGTTGGGGCGCTGCTGTGCTGGGCTACATGTATCGAGGATTATGCTGATGTTCTATGGGCACGAGGGTAGAGGTCCCTGCATTTTGCTGGCTCCTTCAGGTAATATATTTAAGTGTGTGTAATTAAACACAAAATATATTTTTTTAAAACGACGACTGATAAAATGTTTTTTAAATGACTATATCAGATATGGGTGTGGACTAGGTTGAGACCTTTTCAGACCATACCAGCTCACCCTCCCGTTGACTATCTTACTGTGCCGATGCCATACGCGCGGAGATGGTCGCGAGGCGTACGCCGACGTGCGGAGACGCATCACAGCCTTCTCCCATTTAGGGATCAGCTAGACCGCATGACGGCACAGATGGTATGTTCATATTTTGGATCCACACGCTAGACCACATAGCTACTATTTTAGTCTTTTATTGTTAACTAGTTCAATTCTTTTTACAGGCTTTTATATAGACGTCGTATGATCATATTTTGGATGAGCTGCCGGCGTTTTGTAGGGCTGGTCAGCACATGTGGATGTCGCGGTGTCCATTGGTACATATGGATATCGTTGAGTATCACGCGCCCGACCGCGTGTTACGGCAGTTTGGGTATGTACAGAATATACCCGCGGCTACGGTTTGGGAGCATGACCACTATGCGAGGGACGAGCGTGCGGGCGTCGATGATGCATGGCGACTCTATATGCAGCAGCAGGTCCAGAGTTGGGATGTGAGGATGACGATCCTAGCGGTGGTCGGACATGATACTCTGATCCATGTGTACATGGAGTGGTACATGCGGATCACTCGCATCATTATTGGCAACCCCTCTAGGCGTCGTCCAGATGGCCTGGGATATGTAGCTCTCGCAGGAGCGTACGAGGCGCTGGTACGGACCGTTCAGATGATGCGCTATGAGAGCACTGCCCGTACGGAGGCCCCCGAGACGGCGGAGTATTCAGCACGGATGATTGAGCTTGCCGAGACTGGTATGAGACAGGCACATGACTTTGCGCGTCTCCATGAGCGCCCGCTGCCCCACCTGGGGCAGCAAGTGGTCGTGGTCGCCGAGGAGTTGGTGGCTGTCGTAGAGGTAGTAGGGCTGGCAGAGGTGATGAGGCTCCGTCGACTTCAGAGTTCCCGCCGAGTTCTTACCAGCCGGCGACTACAGATATCCCATTGACTTCTCATTCCAATCCGTCGACTTCATAGACACCTCTGTATACGCCGAACCCTTTTTCAGATTATGTGCCCTGGCCTTCATTTCCACATCCAGTAGTTCGTGATCCACAGGGTGAGCGGTCGGTTCGTGATCTACAGGGTGGCCTACATCTGCACTTCGACGACTCCATGTTTGAGGACTTCGTGTTTGATACGGCACCATCTGCATCTCTTGCACCGGGGGCCGCTCAGGAGCCCTCTCACCAGGTATCTCAGGAGGCCGTCGACACACAGGTTTGATTTTTACAATAAAATAAAATAATTTATTAATTATTTATTTATTTCAGGTTAAATCTAAATTAAATTGTTTATATGTTATTTCAGGTTCATTCCTCTGCGCCTGTGGACCCATCTCCTGCACCGGGCCCCACTCAAGAGACCGTTGAGGAGCCAGCTCAGGAGCCCTCTCACCAGGCATCTCAGGAGCCCGTCGACACACAGGTTTGATTTTTACAATAAAATAAAATAATTTATTATTTATTTCAGGTTTATTTTAGAATAAATCTAAATTAAATTGTTTATATGTTATTTCAGGTTCATTCCTCTGCGCCTGTGGACCCATCTCTTGATGAGATTGACGAGGAGCCATGTTATGAACCGGCCCCACCGCCCACCGTCATTTCCCATAGAAAGCATGTTATGAACCGGGGTCCGGTTCGAAAGAAGGGAAGGAAGGGAAGTAAGGATGATCATGCCATAGAGCATGTACAGATTAAGAGGAGGAAGGGGGATGGAGATGATGGTGGTGGTGGTGGGGTTAGCCTTAGGCCTAGCCGAACTCTAAAGGCTCCCACTTGTGGGACCTGAGATTGTGAATGCTATAAATGAAGTGTATATTTTATGTTATTATTTTCTTAATGATAATTAGTTATCTTAATAATAACTCGTGCGACGGATTGAAAAAAAACGTGATTTTAGTAGGTTAAAAAAAAGTAACCTATTAAATTTGTGCGTGAAAGTGAAAGCGAAAAAACTTAAAATGTTAGGAAAATTAACCTTTCACGCACAGAAACTGTGCGCGAAAGGCTTTTATCCTTTCACGCACTAATTTCGTGCGTGAAAAGGTGTCCCTCACCCAACACCTCATTATTTGACTGTTTTAATACGACTTGTATTGCGCACCATTTTAATGCGCACTGTAAGTATTGATTTGACAACACACCACGCATGACAATTTCAGGAATCTATGACACATAAAGCCTTGATTTGACAATACGTTGCTGCATTATTTGACCATTTTAACACGACTTGTATTGCGCACCATTTTAATGCACAATGTAACACCACACATGACAATTTCAGGAATCTATGATATATAAATTCTTGATTTGACAATACGTTGCTGCATTATTTAACCGTTTTAACACGACTTGTATTGCGCACCATTTTAATGCGCAATGTAACACCACACATGACAATTTCAGGAATCTATGACACATAAAGCCTTGATTTGACAATACGTTGCTGCATTATTTGACCGTTTTAACACGACTTGTATTGCGCACCATTTTAATGCGCAATGTAACACCACGCATGACAATTTCAGGAATCTATGACACATAAAGCCTTGATTTGACAATATGTTGCTGCATTATTTGACCGTTTTAACACGACTTGTATTGCGCACCATTTTAATGCGCAATGTAAGTGCTGATTTGACAACACACCACACATTACAATTTTGAGTGGCCTATTTAACTTGAAGGCTTGATGAGTGAAAAACTCATCAACTTCATAAGTCTAAGTCTTACAAGTCATTCAAAAAAAAAAAAAAACTTCATAGAAAAAATGTCTCAAAATGCTTCAACTGTTAAGGTTTAACTATTTTGGTATGGAGATATTGTCGAGGACAATTACTCCATTCGTTATAGTATCAAACCAAAAGCCCATGTTAAATTTCCAACAACTTTAAATTATGAAACACTAGTCAGTTACATGCACAAAAGAATGAAAACTACACCCACTGAGTTTGGAATCTCACTAACTGGCAGATATCCACAAACAATATCAGACGGTGTAGTGCGTTATGGCATGCACAATATCAACGATGATGAATCTTTGAGTGATTATTTGGGATCTCCGGAAGAATATCGTGATTTAGTATTCATTAATGTTCTTGAGATGTATGTTGAAAAGATACCTCGAGAAGAAGTCCCTCAAGTCCAGCCTATTCATGGTAACACTTATGGGGACTTTAGTTCTTATGGAGACATTTTGAGTGGTCAAGTGCCGCTGGAAAATCTAAGCCAGCAATTTAATCAAGCTTACAATGAAAATTGGTAAATATGGATTTTTCATATTATTAAGTGTAGTAGCACGTGTTTGTTGTATGAATTGGTAAATAACTAGTTTTCAAATCTTTATAGGAACTATTCTCAAAACTCGCCAGTGGTACCAAATATGGATGTTGGTTAACCCTCTCAGTTCGGTGGAGTTGATCATTCTCCACACCATGACAGTGCTTATGAACGACAGTAAGTTCATCACCTTGATATTAAATTAGCTGTATATATATATATATATATATGATGTTGGTATTTAAAATATGTTACTTTTCGTGTAGGAAGATGAATGCACTTGATAATGAAGATTTTCCTAATTATTATGAGTCATCATCAAGTGATGACGATGAAATAGCTAATAATGCAGAGTGATAACGTCCAAATCCACTCCTCAAAGAGAAAGTGTACACGGTCGTATGCAATATATTTTATCCAACTATGAGTCGGGGTCGATCCCACAGGGAACAATATGCTAGGCGATTAAGAAAGTAAGGAACTTTCACCAACTAAGCTAAAGTCAAACGATGGATAATATTTTGGTTTTTCGAGAATATTATAACTAATGCGGAAATGTAAACTAACCTAGAAAGCAAGTAAAATGATCAATGGCCACAAGCATGGATAATAGGAGATTACACTCAAGTAACGATCCAATGTATTTCACGATTTCACAACTAAGAACGGGTTTATGTTAATAGATAATGATTTCTAAAATCTCATTGAAAGTCTTCCAACCAAATCAATGAATTTCACTCTAAGCTTTTCCAATCCTTAGAGTGTGATATTAGGCACAATCAATTTAACCTCAAGTAACTATCCTCTTCCGAGCTCAAGTTATTAGATGGGTTTAATGACCCAAATCCTTGTTAACTAATCTTTCCCAACCTAGATTTCCTCTTCCGAGCTCAATCTAAGTAAATGGGTGAGTCCTAGGATTAGCTAATCCCTTTGGAAACATTCAAGAACGAGATTAATTAAATCAACAAAGACCCACTTCAATAGCAATAAAAATCATTCAATACATAAGCATAACAAGAGTTTCAAACCAAACTTTAATCAATAATATTTTCATAAACAAGATTCAAGTAATGGAATAGAAAGATACACACTTAGATAATCAATACAAAGCAAGGAATTGAAGAAATGAATTAAAGGTTTAAGAAATGCTCAACCAAATCTTCAAATCTTCAACCCCAAAGTGTGGTGTAGAAACCTAGTCTCCAAAACTTGTAAAAAACTGCCAAAGATCTTCAAGATATGCCCCCTAGTCTTCCTTTTGTAGTTCCCCAATTTTTCCAAGTCCAAAAAATGACAAAATATGCCCCAGATTTTCGTATTTGCAGTTCTGCCCGTTTTTGCAAAACTATCCACTTTTGACAGTTTTGCAAAACTGTGCAGTTTTTGTCCAATTTGGCCTCTTTTTGACTTTATTTTCACTTGGTTTCTTCCGATCACTTCTAAATCACATAAACCTATAACATGGAAGTAAACGACATTAAATGCACTATTTTCTCAATCAAAACATAGCAAAAGTCTAAGATTAAAGAAGAAATAAGTTGGTAAAATATCAACTTATCACAGAGGTAACCGATGATGAATATGATGATGATGTTCAAGTTGGTATGACCAACAATATTCCTCAAAGTCAAAACCAACAAGAACCAATGCACCACCACGTACCACCACCGATGGCTGAAAACCCAACTTCTGAAAGCCCAATTCAGTGGCATTCTAACAATATCCCATATCTTGACAGCCTGCAGGGTCGTGATGATGCATTTGTCTTCACAAGAGAAGATGATGATAGTCGCCAAAAAACCCGGATTAAACCAAAGGATCTCAACAAAGATCGATAATACCTTGCAAAGGGAATGTTGTTCGCATCCAAAAAGGCGTTGCAACGGGATGTCAAAATTTATTGTTTTAAGGACATGAGGGAGTTTAAGGTTGATCAGTCAAACACAAAGATATGGAGACTAGTTTGTAGACGACGGTATCAAGGCTGTGAGTGGTTGCTTCGGGGAATTGTTAAGCCTGATGGTATGTAGGCTATCACAAAATTCCGCGAAAGACACATTTGTGATATGGAAGAAAATCGAGCAGATCATTATAATTTAGATACAAACATGATTGCTCAAGTATTACTTAAAGACGTTGCTGAAACGCCAAGGTAACTTATCCTACCTAGTACATTATATGTCTTATATCGATTAAAAGATCATTACTAAATGTTGTTTGTTTAAACTTGTGCAGGATCCCCATCAAAGATTGTATTCGAAACGTTCAAACCGTATATAGTAAAACTATAAGCAACAGAAAGGGATTTCTTGGGCGTAGACGCGCTTTTGAGATGGTCTTTGGAAATTGGCATACTTCTTTTCAATCGCTGCCAAGGTATATGGCAGCTCTACAACATTTTAATAATGGTACTGTTGTAGAGTGGCGGCTTATAGAGGGTAAAATCTTCAACTTCGTATTTTGGACATTCAAACCATGCATTGATGGTTTTGCTCACTGCCGACCAGTGATATCCATAGATGGTACGCATGTATATGGTGCCTACGACATCAAGATCCTAATTGCAATAGGAATGGATGCCAATGGGTCAATATTTCCTCTTGCTTTCGCAATTGCCGCTAACGAGAGCAACGACACATGGGGGATCTTTTTGACCCATTTGAAAACTCATGTTATTAAGGATCGTACCGGCATATGCGTGTTGTCTGATCGTCATAAAAGCATATTGCACAATATGGCTAATTTACTAGGGTGGCAGCCTCCCTTTGTTTACCATTGCTATTGTTTAAGGCACTTGAAGGCAAATTTGCAATCAACGTTTCACAATGGCACTCTAAACAAATTGATGTGGGGGACTGCGATGGAGCATCAACAACGAAAATGGGCTGCAAAAATGGATCTGATCAGGGTAGTGAGTGAACCCGCATACGTTTGGTTGATGAAGCTCGAAGTTGAAAAATGGACGCTTCATGCTGATGGAGGCAAAAGATGGGGCATGCTCACAACAAACAGCTCAGAGTCTTTCAATGGCTTGCTGAAATCTGCTCGAGGACTACCTGTCACCGCAATGGTGAGAATGACTTTCAAGCAGGTTGTGGAACGATTTGTTGTTAGGACAAGGCAGGCTAGAGCGATATTAGCCGACGACGGGACATGGATGCCAAAGCCCTTCAAAAATATTGAGCATTATAGAAAAAAATGTGAGCATCACCAAATGACCGAGTATGACCCAATTCAACATGTGTATGAAGTTAGGACGGGTTATTACAACGGTAAGGGTGGAAACGTGCATACCGTTTATGAGGCAACAAGAACATGCACTTGTGGTAAGTGGCAAACGTACCACATGTCGTGTTCTCATGCTGTCAAGTGCTTCGAGAGAATGAGAAAAATGGTAACAAGTTATGTGCAGGGGAATACAAGGCCCACAGTTACCTTAGAGCCTATTCCGGCCAATTGCACCCACTTGGTAATGAAGCTTATTGGCCAAACGATCCGTTTTCGATGGTTGCTAACAAGGATTACATCAGGAAATTGGGCATTAACTCACGGAGTCGTAGACCCAATCAAATGGATGTTAGTGAAAGAACTTACTCTCGCAAGTGCTCTACATATAAGCAATATGGCCATGACAAGCGTTTGTGTGGGCAACAAGGCCGTGATAGTACAAGCACGTCTCGAAGTAATAGAGCCTCTAGAACTTGAAGATTGTATTGTTATTGTAATTTATTATTGTATTGCTTTGAATTAGTATTGTAATTAAATAGAATGAATTATTTTTTAATTAGTATAAACCTCTCGTATTGGATGAATTATTATTAAATCAAATATTTATATTTGTACATTCAAATATAATAAAACACTTAAATCAAAACCCTATAAATATGACAAGTTTCAAAACTTACTTCGGGACACTTTAGAACCCCTAAAACGACGATCCAAACGTTTAGGTGGACTTGATGTAATGAGCCGACATTATTGTACGCAAAAAAAGATATTAAGTTTTATATAAAATATTGATATTTTGGGGTTTTGAAACATGACTAATCTTTGCCCAAAGTATGGAAAAAAATGTGATTTGAAAGGTAACACGAAAAAAAAAATAGAAGAGCTGCTTCACGCACGAATTTCGTGCTTGAAAGGCCTAAGTTGCATTTTTGCAGTTTGGTCCTTTCACGCACGAAATTCGTGCGTGAAACCTATTATTGTGTTTTCTTTTTTTTTTTTGTACTAGTTTGGTTCAACTTTTTTTTTTTTGCACTACTTAGTCACATTTCCCTTTGTGTTGGGTTGTCTTGTATCCCAGCATAACGAAACACTAAAGTTGTACCATACTCCAATGTTGACTTGACCGATGTATACTTTTCCACATGATTTAACTTTGCTCCAAGGGCACATCTATTCATTACTACTCCTCCGTTTCATAATATATGTATCTTTAATTACACTAATCTTAAAGTTTAAGAACGTAAAAAGATTGAATCTTATGATTTTTAACTAAAAGTGTGTGTAATATAATTAAAATAACAGCTTAAGGTGTTACCTCATCTTCAAAAGCCTGCTAACCTAGAAGTCTGTCAGTCGCCTAACCTCATCAGCTAGCTCTTCGTAGAGTTTAGGTTTCTAACTTCATGTTTCTTGATTGTCCAACTAAATAAGCTCATTATTCCCACGATAGCTATGTTTTTCACTCAATTGTGGTAGAGAAAAGATAATAACGACTTTAGTAGCAAGTGGCTTACGTTCATCTGTGGATATCACATTGATATATGTGTCTGGGAATTCTCACATTTGGAAAGCTCTGACTAAAATCAGAAGTGATGCTGAGCCACACATGATCTGGAAAAATTCAAAATGGTCATATCAGCTTTTGGTGGGACAACTGGACTGGTTATGGAGCTATTGCTACTTACTGCCCGGATTATGTACACTCTAGTAGTACAAGAGTAAGAAACTTCATTATTGATAATGAATGGGACTTGCAAAGCTTGGGAGACATAGTTCCTGGTTGGTTACTACATCACATTGCCAGTATCAACATTGGCTCACAACACGAAAATGACTTCTTAATGTGGAAGCTTGCTGCAGATGGAGTTTTTTCCAACAAAGAAGCCTGGAATGGGATAAGAACTCATAGATAGAAGGATCTGTTAATCAACAGGAATCAACAGGGCCTGGCACAAAAGCATCCCTTTTAAATTTTCTTGTCTTACTTGGAGATTGATTAAAAGCAATCTATTGTTCACTAATAACTCTGTTTGCAGGTTTGTGGACATGCCAGTTGACTGCTTATGCTGTTCAAATGCTCAACCAGAGACTATCCAACATTTTTTCATCGAAAGTGAGCCTGCTCTATTTCTGTGGAAATATTTTGGACAACCTCTTGGAATCAGTTATCAAGTCCAGCCTGTTAGAGCTTTTCTGCATGAATGGTGGCAAACCCGGAGCAAAAAATGAAATGCACAAGATGATAATTCATGTTATCCTAGTTAGGCAATGTGGACAAACAGATGCTCTTGCAGATATGGAGATCAGAAAAAATTCTACATTAGGAGAATGCAACAACAAGTGATTTGGTATCTCGAAGCAGCAATGGACAAAGCATTCCCAAAGTTCAAAATGGAGTTGCCTTGGCATCAACTGTGTGAAGTAGTGGAGAAGCTTAAACCAAGAGCAAATATTACACGAGTAACAGGGAGCATGTCACCAACTGGGAAAATAAAAGTAACACTGATGGGAGCTAGAACAATTATGACAATAGAGCTGGAATTGGGGGAATAGCTAGAGATGAGACTGGAAGCATGATTTTTGCCTTTGCAATCCCAGTTCGAGGTACTAGTCATAACATGATAGAAGCTATGGCAATAAGATATGTTGCTCAATGGATCAAAAACAATGGACACATACAAAGCTTTGTAGAGTCTGATTCATTGATGATTGTGGAAATGTTAAACAAACAGGAACCCTAACAATCTTACTATAAAGGATATCATTGAGGAAACTATGGATATAGGGGATCAAATGGAGATTACTTTCAAACATTGCTACAGAGAGAGTAACCAAACTGCTGATTTTCTGGCTAAATTTGCATCATCTAAGGAGAATCCATCATTGAGTCATAACCTTCAACAGATGCCAAAAGGGGCCTTTGGTGCTTACTACTTAGACAAGAGTCAAATGCCTAGCATGAGGATAAGATATGACAAAGCTAATTTTTTGTGAGCTGAAGTGTATAGGTCTACTGTATATTAAAGAATGTATAGCTAACTAGTTTTAACATTCTCCTTTTTGCTAGATTGCCTTGCAATATGTGTTTGTATATCAGGGGTATGGTCTAGCCCTCCCCTTCTTTTGTGTTTGCATAAAATGATATACAACACCCCAGGACACTTATCCTGGAAAATTAAAAAAAAAAATATAGACAAATATAATTGGAGCTTTATATCATCTGATTTGTTTTTGTCTTACCTAGTGCTATCTGCTGGCAACTATTGAATTTCAGCAGCTTGTATATATATTTTGAACTATCAGAAAAAAGAATCACTCTGAAGTTAAAGCATTTTTCAGCCACCGTTAACCTTTGCGTCTCTTAAACTAAGTTTCTCTTAAACTAAGTTTCTTTCTCATAACTGGACCAAGTTTTATACAGGACTGATAATGCTATCAAGAACCATTGGAATAGCTCTTTGAAGAAGAAGTTGGACCTTTATTTGGCTACTGGAAATCTTTCACCTGTTGGAGGAGATGGCCTTCAAAATGGTTGTAAGGACACCATTGGTACAGCTTCAGCTGAAGAGGCTCTCGTTTGCTCACATAAAGGATCAGATTCAACTGAGCTTGCTTCATCAGGAACTACCGACGTATGTAAGATAGAAAATGGTAAGAATCGTCAAGATGCCAAACTGAATATCGATGCTTCCAATAGTGGTCCTCAAAATGAGTCCGCTGATTCTGAAGTTGTTAGGTGGGAGGCAGAGTCACCAGTAATAGATGCTATCCACGTTAAACCAATTACAGAAATCAGGTTTGAAGGATATGGAACGAATAGTGAAGTTGATCAATTTAAAGTCATTGAAACTCCATTTTCTTGTGAAATACCTACATGTGGTACATTGTATTATGAACCGCCACAGTTAGAAAGTTGTATTTCAATGGATTCAGATCATCTAAATAATCGATGGGCTCATTGTGGGATCTGATTCAAGTCCAAGTTTGTCACCTAGTTGTTTCTTTACTCCACCCAGTAGTCTGAAGGGAAGTAGTTTGTATGCACAAACCCCTGAATCCATACAGAAAACTGCTGCTAGAAGCTTCCCAAATACGCCTTCCATATTCAGGAAGAGGAAGTTGAGCTCCACGCCAGGTAATGAAATTGGGAATGCAGATGGAGATATGAGTAAGGATGAAGTGCATGATGCTTGTGAGGAGAAACAA
The DNA here is from genome assembly GCF_019175385.1 of Lycium barbarum. Taxonomy (NCBI): domain Eukaryota; kingdom Viridiplantae; phylum Streptophyta; class Magnoliopsida; order Solanales; family Solanaceae; genus Lycium; species Lycium barbarum. Next base: position 15,057 of record NW_026843420.1, read on the forward strand.
ACCGACAGTTCAGAAAAATATGGCATGAATAGGGGAAGTTCTTCAAGAAATCCTGTTTACAATGGCACTGGGCCATGCAATACCAAAGCTTTTAATGCCTCTCCTCCATATCGAGTAAGGTCTAAGCGAAAATCCATCTTCAAGTCTGTGGAGAAACAGCTTAAGTTTGCATTCGACAATGAACAGCACAAGTACTGGAATAAATGATTCAACTATCATCTCATGTAGCAGATTGTTTACGTGCAACAAAAATGGGTATCACCTCCCCTAGAACCCTATGATAAGCGCCATCCTTTCCTTCTAAATTACATAATATTGCACTATCTAGTGGTTGAATCTGAAATCAATTCCGATTGATATATATTCAGAATTTCCTAATATAAATCCTTAGTAACATAATATTAGCTCAGTTACGGAGTATTCCAACAGCTTCTTTATCATCTTTCTTATATGATTTCTGCTCAGCATTAAGGTTTAGCTCAAACTTCAGAGAAAGAGTCCAGTTAACAATGTAAGTAATTGTTGATTAGATATTAAAACTCTGCTCATGGATGATGCAAATTCTTTTTGGATTTAATCGGTGAGAAATCACATTTGCCAAATACTGACAATGTAAAATATATTTATATTGTTGCTTCTGCTACACGAAGCACTAACAACAACAACATACCTAGTGTAATCCCACAAGTGGGTCTGGGGAGGGTAGAGTACTGTACGCAGATCTTACCCCTACCTTGGCAGGTAGAGAGGTTGTTTCCGATAGACCCTCGGCTCAAGTAACACAGAAACATCAGAAACACGAAGCACTAACAATGTTCTGATATGCGACAACACAGTTCACTGACATGCTTTCCTTCAAATATTCGTGTTAGCACTAGCATTACCATGTCATCAATTGCTTGTGACATGGGGGGGGGGGGGGGGGGTGACTTTGAGTACTATTTGGATTACATCGTTACAATTTTCATCTTTTCTGTTGAGCAGGATTAATTACTGCTGGAATCAGTGTTTTAACCCTGGTATTATCCGAAACACTGGCTGCCATGCAGTTGATTTTTTTGTAAAACCTCATCAATTTCCAGAAGAATTGACCTTGCATATATTCATTTGTTTTAGGTTCGTTTAGATTTTTCTTTTCCTTTTTTTCTTCTACACCAATTATTTGTAGGTCCTTCGCCATTCATTATGCATAGATATTATAGCAGTGAGTACAATTAAACTTGAAGATAAGTTGCAATCTATTAGTATAGAAACTCCCTTAAGAAAATATTTACTTGTTCATAATTCCAGTAATAAGGTAAAACTGTCAAGTTTTCTGGACTCAAATGGCAAATCTTACATGACATTGCTATCTCAATAATCTTTCATTCATTTTGAAGATCTTATATTGCTTAATCTGCTAATTATGCAGTACCACTTAGGACATTAGATAGATTCTGAAACTGCTGACTAAGGACATTATATTGTTCACAAATAGAGAATTATATGGAGGGGAAGAAGACAACGTTCACAGTTTTATTTCATCAAGAAATACAACGTTGGCACTTTCAAACATTACTTTTAATTTCTTATTTTATCCTTACTAAAGTTCTAAAAGTACTTTTGGTCTATGTGAGAAGTCTCTTTAATTTTCCTTAAATTTTACCAATCAACATTATCACATAAAATGAAATGGAGGGAGTAATATCTCCTTTGCAGTCACCTCGAATCCTTCCTATTGGAGAAATTAATCCTTCGCATTTAAATCTCTCTAACTTTTGAGTTATCTGTTTGTGTGCATCTCGAATTGTATCATTTAGTTTGATTCATCGATAAATACCAAAGTAAATCTCCAAATCACGACCAAATCCAGTGAAGAATACAGTCAGATAATATTTCACTATAATGACCAAGTCATTGTTAGAATCGGTTTTATCTTATGTTATATTATATTTTCTCTATCTAACAAGATTTCGCTATAGCAATCAAAACATATCTAGACAAATTAAACGGTGCTATTGTAGAGGAGCTTGATTATGCTAAAGTAAGATCCCGTGGGAGGATTTACGATTTTATGAGTTTTGAATTCTAGCCCTTTTGAGTTATTAGATTCTAAATTAATAATTCATACATATTATATATATCCTTAAAATAAATACAAGGTTTGAACCAAAGCTATTGGGTTCTACCGAACCCCTATCTTTCACTCTTCCTCCGCCACCGTAAGATCCTCATGTGTTGAAATGGTTTTCATTATTCGTTGTCAACATTCGATAATACTCCCTCCCTTTCAATTTATATTATAAAAAAAAAATTATACATTTTTATATTTAGAAATGATTTAACTTGAAACTTCAATTTTATTCTTAATGAGGTGTTTTATATCTACATAAAAAAATTTATATAATTTTAAAATTTCGTATTCAATCAAACTGTTCCGCATAAATTAGAAGAGTACACAGCGAAATCATGAAATGGATGATGACTTTCAAAAGTGCTAATTCCAGATTCCTCTTTTTTTTCAGTCTTTTGCCTTCTTTTTTACTGTAGAAGACCAAGATAACATAAAGAAGAAAAGGCGAATGGTTCAAATATCTACCCCAAAAAAAAATGGTTCTGCCTATTGGTAGCTTTTAGATGATGCAGCCAACTCACTCTTCAATTCAATTAAATTATATTTGTAAAACAAATAGTACAAACAAGCAGCCGTCTTAGCTCAGCCGGTAGAGCGCGTGGCTTTTAACCAGGTGGTCGTGGGTTCGATTCCCACAGACGGCGCAAACTTTAACTTTTTCGGCCGAAACTCATTTTAAATTTACGGCCACGCCTCTGATTCTATGAGGGCAATTAGTAGGGATGTCCTTATTTTGGGGTGGTCTTTAATTTTAGTTCCTTAAATTCGTGGTCTTCAAAGTTGGGTATAAATCTATTGTTTTGGTAATTAATTTGTTTCATTACCAATTCTTCAAAAAAGAAAACCCGAATATCTGAAAATTGGACAAAAGGCCCCAGTTTACACTCAGGGTCTGATATTCACTTTGAGGCCCCAACTAATTTGGATTAGTGTTACGTAAGGCCATTAAAAGAGAAAACACTCCCTATCAAAATTTGGGAAAAGGACACTACATAGCAATTAGAAATTTGTCCATGTTTTGGCTCAACACTGCAATTAGGCTTTTCGGCTCAAACTATTCCCAGGTGCTAGCCTAGCAGCTCATTTACTACAAAAAAAATTAGACTTTTTTGTGGCGACTAAAGTTGCGACAAAAGATCCAAAAGTCGTCACTAAAGGTTCGTCACAAAAAGATAGGATTTTTTGGTGGCGATCTTAAGATCAACCACTAAAAGTTCTATCACAAAACGATCGGACTTTTTTGTGGCGATTTTAAGATCAAAAGTCGCCACTAAAGGTTCACTACAAAAAGATCAGACTTTTTTGTGGCGACTAAAATCGCCACTAAAGGTCGCCGAAAAAATTCATACTAAGCCTTCAAACAATATCCTAAAACATGTATAATATGTCTATAATTAGTAAATATACATCGATTGAAGCTTCAAGAAATATCCAAAAACATGTTTAACATGTGTATAATTAGTAAGTATACATTGATTATACATTTATTAAACAGAAATTATACAACAATGATATATTTCCTAAACACATATTGTAGGGATACATATTATATACAATAATGACACAGTTTCTATACATATGATAGATTTTTTATACAACAATGATATAATTTCTATACATATGCTGAAACTAGTTGAAAAAGACTAAAAATGGAATTAATTTTAAAAGGGAAAAGGGTCAAAAATACCCCTGAATTATTCGAAATGGGTCACTTATACCCTCCGTTAAATTTTCGGGTAACAAAATACCATCACCGTTACCAGACAAGGCCACAAATACTCCTCTGGTTAACGGCCTTCCACTTCATCCGATATGGCAGTGCCAAATGGAAAATATTATCCACGTGCACGGCCACGTCAGCCTTTTGAATAATTCAGGGGTATACCCCGCCACCCCCCCCCCCCCCCAAAAAAAAATACATAACTTCTTTTCAAGAAAAAAAAATTCGGGTGTGGGTGGTGCAAAAAATCAAAAACAAAAACTTTTTTTTTTAAACAAAATTAAATTTTTTGGGTGGGTGGAGTAAGAAACCAAAAAAAAAAAAAATTCAAAACTTCTTTTCAGAAAAAACTATTTTTTTGGAGGCGGGGGGGGGGGGGGACAAAAAATCAAAAACAAAAACTTTTTTTTAAAAAAAAGAAGTTTTGAATTTTTTTTTATTTTTTTTTGGTTTCTTACTCCACTCACCCACCCAAAAAAATTAATTTTGTTTTAAAAAAAAAGATTTTGTTATTGATTTTTTGCACCACCCACCACCCAAAAAAAAAAATCTTGAAAAGAACTAAAGTATGTATTTTTTTTTTTGGGTTGGGGGGGGGGGGGGGGGGGAGTGGGGGTGCTGAGGGGTGGGAGGACGAGGGGAATTGGTGTAAAAATAGAAAAAAAAATCAAAAATTTTATTTTATTTGGGAAGGGGGGGGGGGGGGGGGGGGGTTGGCTGGTGAAAAAAAAAATCAAAACTTTTTTTAATTTTTTTTTGCGGGGGTGGGGATGGCGGGGGGAGGGGCGCGAGGGTTGGCTGGTGAAAATAGAAAAAAATTCTAAACGTTTGTTAAATTATTATTTTTTTGGCGGCGGGGGGGGGGGTGTTTAAAAAGGGGGTGGGGTGGCAGGGGTGAGGGGTGGCTGGTGAAAAAAGAAAAAAATTCTAAAAGTTTTGTTAAATTCTTTTTTTTTTTGGGGGTGGGGGAGTGGGTTTCAAAAATACCCCTAAACTATTCAAAAGGCTAATGTGGCCGTCCACGTGGATAATTTTTTCGGATGAAGTGGAAGGCCGTTAACCAGAAGGGTATTTGAGGCCTCATCTGGTAACGGCGGGGGTATTTTTGACCCGAAAATTTAACGGAAAGTATAAGTGACCTATTTCGAATAGATCAGGGTAGTTTTGACCCTTTTTCGTTTTTAAAAAGCTAAAAATGTCTTTAAGGCTTCTGGGGCCATTATTTGTCAATAGTTTGGACGCGATGACTATTTGTGTCCTTTTCCCCCAAAATTTTCTTCATTCTGGGGTTCAAACTCGAAACCTCTGGCTAGTTACAACCCTTGGTGGTCCACAAGGCGGACGTGGTAAAAATTAATTAAGAGGTACTATACTTTATTTCAAATAATGGCTTCACTGTGAAAGGAGAACTCTGTTTATTATGGAAGTATTCAAGAGCATGCAGCAATGGTGAAAGGTGTCAAACAATAGTTTTCTTCCTCATCCAGCAACAGCTCAAAAGAACTCAAAAGCCTAGAAATTTTCAAGAATATTGCTCCCTCTGTCCTAGTTTATTTGAATTTTTTCGCTTCTTGAATTTCAAACTATGTGAAATTTTGACCCACAGTTTAAAACGTATTTTTTCATCATACTGACATGAAAAAATTGCATCTTATACTTTTCATATAGTTTTAGAATATCTTAATTTTTATTTTAAAATATTGAATTGATCTAAATTCAACTTTAATTTCAAAGATTAGTCAAATTAACTCTTGATAAATTGAGACAGAAGGAGTAATATGCACCAAGAATGTCTAATTAAGTTGAATCTTGATACTCCTTTTCAATTTTCTGAATTGTAAAGGATAGCATTAGCAGTGTAATAAAAGCTTATCATTTACTTTTACATTATAACAAGATACATAAAATTTAACCTTAAAAAATATGATACAGAACAGTTTCTCTTGGGGAAACCAAAGCACAGAATTCTGTGCAGTGTAGGCTTTCCCTTATTATAACATACTTGATACACACTCTTTAATTCCATATTTTTCTATTTCTCCCTTCTGGAAAATCTGTAAGTTTCTGTATGACAATCTCACAGATAAAACTTTCATCAGTCATCTATATTATCCGGGCGGGCAACCGATTCAAAATTCCGGTTCTTGCAGGTCTTGTTGCAGGGATAAGGACAGTCAATCGATTGGAATCGTTTTCTGTCATAATACCAGTCTCCAACTGCTTTGGCAATTGTCTGCATAATATAATTTTTTAGCAGTGTCAATGGTTGTCACTAAAAAGAACTAGAATTAGCTACGTACTTCGTCGCTAACCATCGCAAAATTGCTCATAACTAATAGAATTTTGTGATAATCCGTCGCCTAATAGAATTAGCGACAATTTTTGTTGTTTAGCTACAATGTCCGTAGCTAATTTTTTCAGAATGACAGAATAGACCTAACATCAAAATAGTTTTAGTTGATTACATACCGTGCCAGCTAATTTTGGCGAGTCGTCCCTTAGCCATGTCTCCTGTGTTCCAGTTTGACAATGTGCATAACAGGAATTGATGTAATACCCTCTTGTTGAGGATGGGCCAAGGGAATTCAATGCTTTCAAGAACTCCGTCCTAAAAGCTGAGAAATAACTCCATGTATTAGACACAAAGAGCAAAGGATATGCTTTATAAGGAAACTAACTTTTCCGTTTGTATCTTTCTAAATGAACATATTCCATATAATATACTGTCTTCAGGCTTACTACAACTACTTATTTTAATTCAACAGTCTCTATAACAACATTGTTTGTCCTGATATTTTTAAGGTGCTATAGCGAAATGTTGTTATAGAAAACATATAACATAATATATAAGATCGGTTCTACAGTAAATACGGATGTTATAGTGACATATTATAGCTAATGACTGTTATAGAGAGGTCTGACTGTATTAACCACAAAGGATGGCCATGATTCGATGGTGTTGTTTACTCTGATACTGTCAGTGTTTTTCAAAGTGGTTTTCCTTTACCAGCACATAGGTGCTCTAAATTCCTAGGACCGAGTCTTTCTGGCCATTGTCAACCTTTTAACGTATTAAAGAAGACCCTCTATTTTTCTGTTCGTTGTGAAAGCCTGGAAAACATGGTTAGACAGCTTTGTTGGTTATCCGAATAAATTAAGAAACATCAAAAGGCTCCTTACCATGCATTGTTTGGAGCTGAGCGGACGAGCATTTCAATATGTCAAGCTTGCAGTTATGCCAAGTTCCATGAGGATCAGCAACACCAGGAGCCAAAATATTCTTTATCTGAAAATTTTAAGAACAATAAATAAGCAAAAATCGACGACTTGAAAAGAAAGATCGGCCTCATATATATATATATATATATATATATATATATAACATGAGTACATGACTTCGTTATAATGAAGACTAAATCTTGATGCAGCTGGTACCAAATAACAAATTATTAACGTGATTTTGGGACAATGAAGAATAAATTTGATGCAGCTTTAACCGAATAACAACATATTAGTAATTCTTTAGGTTGAATACATCGACAACTCCTTAAATTTGTTAGTAGATTTCATTTAGACAATCGAACTGCGGCATGCTGCAATCGAGCACCTGAAATTATACACATGAAATTTATTGATTCAACCCGTTTTAATCAATCAGAATATGAAATTATCTGACAAATTTAAGGGGATGTCGATGTATTCAGCCAAATATTTACCTGCATTCACACTATATATAAGACATCATAGGACAGTTAACAGAGACCTTGATTCGTAGAACAGAGGAAGCAATTCACATTAAGCATAACTTGCAAAGAGCTAGTTGGTAAAAACATAGAGAACTTGGCCGAAAGCAAAGTCCATATTGAGTATTTCGCCCTAGAAAACAAAAATGATTATAAGAATATCACAGTATCGCATAGTATTGCTGACATCGGACTTTCTTAGATCTATTATCTCCTCCTTTCAGGTACAGCTTTAAACAAGGATGTCTCATTTTTTCAAACACATCAAAGAGAATGGAAAATATTCAAATTGGATATAGACCAACAAAAAAAATTTGAGAAATGCACTGACCTGCCAGGAATCATAGGCTGCATTTACTAGGAAAAGTGGCGTCTTGATTTGCTGGGCAACATTTTGTGGGAAAAAACACTGCAACATAATTGTGGTGCTTTCACATAAGATGATGCATCAAATAAGGGAGGAAAATATATTTTTGTGAAATTAACTGCTCTTACCAATGCTGGTTTCAGTCTTGAGGTACATGATTGAGGCAAATTCTTCGCGGAACCCTGAATCCAAGATAACGTAACACACTGAGGACGAGTAAAATTGAATCTATACAACTTTCTTAGTGACTTTACTGTTACTTGCATTTTTCATTCCTTATTCATATACTAAATTTATAGTTCCTTGTAGGTCCGAGAGTAAATTTTGGGCATCCATTACTCAAATGATCACACTTAACTATTCGAAACTATCTAGTAAAATCATGTTTCTCTTGATAGTAATAGAAAAGTCACTTAACTATGCCTATATCACTTAGAAGGTCACTCAACCAAATTTCTCAAACTTTTGATGGCCAAATACCTATTTTATCTTCTAAATTATCAACCTTTTGAGTAAGGTACTCTAAATTTTGTATGCAATAACCAGAAGAATATGCGATAGAGCATGGCAGTAAATTGCGAAACTAGCTACATCACAAAGCATAAAGGAAGAATCATGAGGAAGAGATTAAAGTAAACACACATGTGTGTTGACAACTTCACCGTAGAACCGTTCGATATGAGAGGTACCAGCAATAGTCTTCCTGCAACAGCGAATCAAATATTTTAGGGCTTTTTTCATTTTTGGCCCATTGGCCGAAATTAATTACGGGCGCTAGCCAAAATATACAAAATCTATACACTGATTATGTATATTTAGGTAGATTGTATGTATATATTAAGTATACAATATGTATATTTATGCTTTACAGAACATATATATTTATGGGAAAAGGGTCAAAAATATCCCTCTACTTTATTTTAATGGCTAAAAATATCCTACGAACTAATTTTGGGTCAAATGATGGATATGTTTGTTAACTTTCATAACAGCAAGGGCATAAATGACCCAAAATTAGTTCGGAGGATATTTTTAGCCATTAAAACAAAGTAGAGGAATATTTTTGACCCTTTCCCTACATTCATTGGCTATTATTCTTTTGAACAGTCCAAAAATGTAATTATCCAATTTTTTACTAGTCGCAAATTGGAAGTCTAAATCTCTTGCTAATTTTGAGAGTGCCACCGTTATAAAAGAACAAACGCGAACGCTTACGTATTGATAAAGAAACCAGCATCGGAAAGACATTTAACTTTAGCGCCCGGTGGTAGGAGACCTTTAAATCTGTCACAATGTTGAATTGCAGCCAAACTACCAGCCGAACATCCCGCCAGAATAGCCTGCCACGAGTAAAAACTTTTTGTCAACAACTAAATCATGTGGGATCGTTTGACTAAGCACAAAGTTTAAGAAAGAAGGGACGACTTTTGAAATGCGTGGTTTAAAACAAACCTAAACTTTGTGTGCTTATAAATCATTTCATTAAGGGTAAAAGAGGAATTTTAAAGTTAAGTTTTTTCTAAATATAGAAAGGTTACATTCTTTTTGAGACAGGCTAAAAAGAAAAGTGTTCCACATAAATTGGGACGGAGTGAGTAGATTGAAGCATCGTACATTCTGAGCGTTCTTCATTCCTTTTGCTAAGAAATCCTCCATAACAGCTGAAAAAATCCTGGCTCCTCTATAGTATACTTTTGTTTTCTGACATAACTCAACATGTCCATTAAGAATAAATGAAAATAATTCAAGTCTATATATGTGAAATTACGATACTAGGACAGCTTGTCCTTTATACCAAATCAGTAATTTTATGGTGTAAACATAAAATTACCGGATCGACTGCTTGAACGTCGCCAGTAAAGGATGATCCATCACAATATCTAATTCTAATTCTGTTCCAGTTGTAAAAGTCTACAATTTCCAAAACACAGTTAATTAGAAGGAATGAATTAAAAAAAGGGCATGAAAACAATGTATATGACAAGGGTGAAACTTCACCTG
>NW_026843421.1:0-25000 GCF_019175385.1 Lycium barbarum
GTGCGTATATTTACTGCATTACTCACCGAGTCCCTCACTAGAGGGTCGGGACACGATATATATATATATATATATGATGATATGATGACATGATGATATGGGGATGGTGGCCAGGATGGCATATGATCATTATTCACCGAGTCCCTCACTAGCGGGCCGGGACACGTTATATGTACATGTATGTGATGATTTTAATAACCGAGCCCCTCACTAGAGGGCCGGGACACGTTATATATGTTTATATACAGTATGATTATCTAGCTACGATTACTAAATTCTATAATGATATGGGTATGATGATGACAAATATGATTTATGTTCAAAGGCAAGTCTTATAGCTTTCTGGTTGTTGCACTGGGTCCTACACTCCTCATTTCAGATATGATTTTTACTGTACTTCATGCTTACATGCTCAGTACATATTCCGTACTGACCCCCTTTCTTTGGGGGGCTGCGTTTCATGCCCGCAGGTACAGACGGTCGTTTCGGATATCCGCCAGCCTAGGGTATCTATTCAGCTATTTTGGAGTGCTCCTTTGTTCCGGAGCCTAGCGTTGTGGTATAGATCCTTTTTGTTATATATGTATGTTTGTTCAGGGTACGGCGGGGCCCTGTCCCGTCATATGATATTGTCGCTACTCTTAGAGGTCTGTAGACATATGTGTGGTTCTGTATATAGTTGTTGTTTCGTTGCGTGGACATGACTTATGTTTGGGGCGTACCCATTTGTAGTGGCATCCTTGTCGGCTTGCGTAGATATATATATTTGTTGTGGGAGCTGTGTATAATGGTAGCCTTGTCGGCTTATATATTACTGGGACGTTCCCCTATTTATGATAGCCTTGCCGGCTTACGTGCGATATAAACTGTTGAAAGTTGTAACTCCTCAGGAGACAGGTGGCTTTGATATGCATATATACGACAGCTTTAGAATAACGTCTTGCCTTATATATAAATATGTTCTTGCTATGCTAGTTGTAGATGATTATGGATAACTGGTGTGTGTGAGTGTCCAACTCGGGCACTAGTCACGGCCTACGGGGTTGGGTCGTGACAAAAGTGGTATCAGAGCGGTTCATCCTCGGAGTGTCTACAGACCGTGTCTAGTAGAGTCTTGTTTATCGGTGTGTTGTGCACCATATCTATAAACAGGAAGCTACAGGACATTTAGGATGTCATCTTTCCTTCTTATTCTAGATCGTGCGATAGAGCTGTATTATCAGGATAATTCCTCCCTAACGGATTGTTATGTTTACAGTGATGCCTCCAAAGAAGGCGACAGCCGCCCAAAAGGACAAGTCAGTAGCTGGAGAGACCAGTCAGACCCGGAGGATCACTAGGGCTTATGCCCAATCCGCGCCTGAGATTAGGCTCCAGTCAGCGAGCTCCGCTACACCACCATTACCAGAGGAGCCTGGGGCAGCAGCAGCTGCAGATCAGGGGACAGCTCCACCGCCAGCTCCTGGGATTCCAGCACCCGAGCCTCCAGCTCCCCAGCTAGGGGCGGAGGATAGGGCTATGAGAGACGCAGTCTAGTTATTGACCAGGATAGTGTCGGGGCAGGCTCGCAGACACGGATTTGGAGGTGATTATGCAGACAGACATGATAGTTTGAGGGTCCGTGATTTCTTGACTTGTAACCCCCCCCCCCCAGAGTTCTATGGGTCAAAGCCCACAGAGGATCCACAAGATTTTATTCGACAGATTCTGCGTACGTTGCGGATAATTAGAGCTTCCGAGACTGAGTCGGTTGAATTGGCTTCATATCGGTTGCGTGATGTAGCGGTTAATTGGTATGAGTCCTGGGAGTTATCTAGAGGTGAGGACGCCCCTCCAGCAGTATGGGACGAGTTCGTGGAGGCCTTTTTGGGCCATTTTCTGCCTCCGGAGATGAGTCGGGCCAGAGTGGATAGATTTCTACACCTGAGACAGGATGGCAGAAGTGTTCGAGATTATAGTCTCGAATTTGATTCGCTGGCTAGGTACGCGCCCACTATTGTAGCTGACATGGCTGATAGGGTGCATCGTTGCGTGATGGGGATGGATCATTACTTGATTGATAGCTGTACGGCAATGGCTTCTCAGCTTGGTATGGACATCGCTCGAGTGCAGGCATATGCGCAGGGAGTTGAGGACCGACGTAGAGGGCGTCGACCTGATAGAGAACATGAAAGTGGTCAGCATAAGAGAGTAAGATCAGCTGGGTATTCTGGTGAGTTTCGAGCCGGGCAGCCCCAGCAGCAGCATAGCAGATATCCTTCTCAGCCGGCACTGAGTGCACCTCCACGATTCACTGGTAGGAGGTTTGATAGCACGGGATATTCAGGAGCTGGTCAAAGCTCCATGACTTCAGGTTTCCAGATGCACAGGGATTCAGGCCAGACGAGGCCATCTATACCTCAATGCCCTCGATGTGGCAGGCGCCATCCGGGGGAATGCCGTCGCATTACTGGTGCTTGTTTCTCTGGTGGCCGTCAAGGCCATACTATGAGGGAGTGTCGATTTGGGGGTGGTGCAGGTGGCGCAGCTCAGCCTACTGGATCAGTTGCGGGTTCATCTTCTTCCGTAGCTATGCGCCCTATGGGGCAAGGTATTCCGACACCAGCAGGCCGTGGCAGAGGCCGTGGTGGAGTTTCCAGTTCTAGCGGTCCTTCGAACCGCATATATGCTTTAGCTAGCAGACAGGATCAGGAGGCCTCGCCAAATGTGGTAACAGGTATACTATCGATTTTCTCCCGAGATGTATATGCATTGATAGACCCAGGCTCCACATTATCATATATTTCTCCCTTTGTTGCTAGTAAAATTGGGATAGAATCTGAATTTATAGAACCATTCGAGGTAGCTACACCAGTAGGGGATTCTGTTATAGCAAGACAAGTGTATAGAAATTGTTCGTTGGTCATATATAATCGTTGTACCAAGGCAGATTTGATAGAGCTAGATATGATTGAGTTCGATGTTATTATAGGGTGGATTGGTTAGCTTCCTGTTATGCTAACGTTGATTGCAGAGGCAAGGTAGTTCGGTTTCAGTTCCCAGGGGAGCCAATTATAGAATGGAAGGGAAATACAGCATCGCCAAGAGGTAAGTTAATTTCATACCTCAAGGAAAGGAAGATGGTTAAAAAGAGCTATATCTATCATCTGGTCCGTGTGCATGACTTGAAAGAAGAAGTACCGACTCTTCAGTCGGTCCCGGTGGTTAATGAATTTCCAGATGTATTTCCAGATGAACTTCCAGGCCTTCCTCCTGAGCGTGAGATAAAGTTCACTATAGACGTATTGCCAGACACTCAGCCCATATCTATACCTTCTTACAGAATGGCACCTGCAGAACTGAAAGAATTGAAGGAGCAACTGAGAGATTTAATAGAGAAGGGCTTCATCAGGCCTAGTACATCACCTTGGGGAGCACCGGTATTATTTGTCAGAAAGAAAGATGGGTCGCTGCGGATGTGTATTGATTATAGGCAGCTGAATAAAGTGACAGTAAAGAACAGGTACCCTCTCCCCAGGATTGATGATTTATTTGACTAGTTGCAGGGTGCTAAGTGGTTCCCGAAAATAGACCTATGGTCAGGCTATCACCAGGTGCGGGTAAGAGAGGCGGATATTCCAAAGACTGCGTTCAGGACCCGGTACGGGCATTATGAGTTTAGGGTGATGTCTTTTGGGTTGACCAATGCTCCAGCAGTGTTCATGGATCTAATGAACCGAGTATTCAAGCCATTCCTTGATCTGTTTGTGATTGTATTTATTGATGATATTCTGGTCTATTCACGATCAGAAGAAGAGCATGCAGATCACTTGAGGACGGTACTTAGGGTCCTCCAGCATCAGAAATTATATGCTAAGTTCTCTAAATGTGAATTTTGGTTGACTTCAGTAGCATTTCTGGGGCATATTGTTGGAGCTGACGGTATTCGGGTAGACTCACAGAAGATTGAGGCTGTTAAGACTTGGCCAAGACCTACGACACCTACTGAGGTATGTAGTTTTCTGGGGCTAGCAAGATACTACAAGAGATTTGTGGAGAAGTGTGCTTCGATTTCAGCGCCTTTAACAAGGCTGACTTAGAAGGCGACTAAGTTCCAGTGGACCGATGCTTGTGAACGAAGCTTCCAATTATTGAAGGACAAGTTGACTACAGCTCCAATTCTAACTCTTCCTGAGGGGCCAGATGGCTATGTTATTTATTGTGATTCTTCCGGTGTTGGGTTAGGTTGCGTACTGATGCAGCATGGCAGAGTTATAGCCTATGCCTCTCGACAACTCAGGAAGCACGAAAGAAATTATTCTACCCATGATCTGGAGTTGGCAGCGGTAATTCATGCTTTGAAGATATGGAGACATTATCTATATGGCGTACATGTTGATATTTCTACAGATCATAAGAGTCTCCAGTATATCTTTAAGCAGAAGGAGCTGAATTTGCGGCAAAGGAGATGGCTAGAGTTGCTGAAAGATTATGATGTTGATATTCTATATCACCCAGGAAAGGCCAATGTGGTAGCAGACACACTCAGCCGTAAATATATGGGCAGATGTACCACCAGGGCAGAAAGAGATAGTCCATGAGGTTTGTCAGTTAGCTAGTTTGGGAGTTCGTTTGAAAGATTCTGATAATGGTAGAATTTTTGTGCGAGGTGTTGCTGAGTCATCTATTGTAGAAGAGGTAAAAAGACACCAGTATGAGGATCCTATTCTTGTACATTATAGAGATGCAGCAGTTCAGAAGGATGAGACCCCATTCGAGATTGCATCTGACGGAGTACTACGATACAGAGGCAGATTATATGTACCTGAGGTTGCAGGGTTACGACAACAAGTTATGGGGGAGGCACACTATGCTCGTTATTCCGTTCATCCAGGATCAACAAAGACGTATCATGACCTTAGATGTTTGTATTGGTGGGATGGTATGAAAAAGGACATAGGAGAGTTCGTTGCCTAGTGTCCGAATTGCCAACAGGTGAAGATCGAGCACCAGAAGCCTGGGGGACTATTACAGGAGATGGAGATTCCGACCTGGAAATGGGAGGTAATCAATATGGACTTCGTCACGGGTCTACCTCGCACTCCACGGAAATATGACTCTGTCTGGGTCATCGTTGATAGATTGACGAAATCAGCCCACTTCCTTCCAGTCAGGACTACATATTCAGCTGAGGATTATGCCAGATTGTATCTTAAGGAGATAGTGAGACTTCATGGGGTTCCCACAGCTATCATCTCTGATAGGGGAGCCCAATTTACAGCTAACTTCTGGAGATCCTTCCAGGAGGGATTGGGGACACAGGTGAGTCTCAGTACAGCATTTCATCCTCAGACTGACGGACAGGCCGAGCGTACCATCCAGACATTACAAGATATGTTACGAGCCTGTGTTATTGATTTCAGAGGTAGCTGGGATGATCACTTTCCGCTTATTGAGTTTGCTTATAATAACAGCTACCATTCTAGCATCCAGATGGCACCGTACGAGGCTTTATATGGCAGG
Source organism: Lycium barbarum (assembly GCF_019175385.1). Taxonomy (NCBI): domain Eukaryota; kingdom Viridiplantae; phylum Streptophyta; class Magnoliopsida; order Solanales; family Solanaceae; genus Lycium; species Lycium barbarum. The sequence continues at coordinate 5,503 of NW_026843421.1, forward strand.
AAGTGCAGATCACCTATAGGCTGGTTTGATGTGGGTGAGACTAAGTTGATAGGCCCAGATATGATTCAACATGCTGTCAATAAGGTGAAGCTTATTCAGGAGAGATTACTGGTAGCCCAGAGTCGACAGAAATCATATGCAAATAATCGACGTCGACACTTGGAATTTCAGGTTGGTGACTGGGTATTCTTAAAGGTGTCACCCATGAAGGGTGTTATGAGATTCGGCAAGAAAGGGAAGTTGAGCCCGAGATACATTGGACCTTATCAGATTATTCGTAAGGTAGGCCAAGTTGCCTACGAGTTGGACCTACCGGCTGATTTGGAAGCAGTACATCCGGTTTTCCATGTGTAAATGCTTCGGAAGTATATAAGCGATCCTTCTAGGGTGTTTCCTGCAGATGATATCCAGGTAACAGAGGAGTTATCCTACGAAGAGCAGCCTATAGCTATACTTGACCGACAGATCAGGAGGTTGCGAACCAAAGACGTGGCTTCGGTTAAAGTATTGTGGCAAAACAATAACGGGGAGGAGATGACTTGGGAAGCTGAAGAGGAGATGAGGAAGAAATATCCTCACTTGTTTCTACTCCTACAGGTAACCTTAACCCCCTTGCTTAGTTGTGTTAATTGTCCGATCAATCTATATGTTGGCGATAAGGAGAACCTTTCCCAAGACTCTTATAGAACCCGATGGGATAAATTTAACATTCGAGGACGAATGTTCTAAAGAGGGGAAGGATGTTATATCCCGTATTTTTATACATTGGGATATTTTAAGCTAACCGCGACAAGTTAAAGACAAGACTATTTTAAGATACGAGGTAGAGACTTTAACTCCCGATTATGTTTCAAGTCACAAGTTGCCTATAAATTTCGTTTGGCATAGAAATATTAATGAAAGTTTGGGATTAATTTACCATGATTAGATTATTAAGTGGGAGTAAAATTTAATCACTTCACAATTAGGCACTGAGTAGGCCGTATGGGCCCCACCCGTGAGTTAGCCAAATGTGATTGGCTTAAACCTTAGGTGGGACACATCTCCAACCCATGGACTGCATATATATATATATATATATATATATATATATATATATATATATATATATATATATTAAAATGCTGATTCACACTTCAACTACTAAGTCATTTCATCTTCACAAGCGAAAAAAATTAAGAGATAGAGAGGGAGAGTCTCGGCCATAGCTGGCCAAGAATGAAGCTGCTCCAATTGATCAAAAAAATTAAGTTTCTCAAGCAATTCAACTCCTTAGGAGGTGTATAATAACGTGGAGCATCCATTGATATAGCAAGAACAAGTGTTAGAAGTCAAGGTACAAATTGAGAACAAGTTGAAAGGCCAAGTATCCAAGGTAAGAGTTGATCATTTTCTTGTGTTTTATGATGAATTGAATGTAGATAATTTTGCATGTTGGTAGTGGATTGTTGTTGTTGAAGTTTAAAGTGAGCCGTGTGTGATAGACTTATGTGAAGTAATGCTCAAATTTCTTGTACAAGTATTGAGGATGGTTAGAATGTTGTAGTGTGTATGAAAGGAATGAAAATTATGGAATTTTGTATGTGGTTATGTTGAGGCCGTGTAGGGGCTGGTTTAGGAGAATTAGTGGACTGATTTAAGTGATGCTTTATTTGTTGTTGTTATGGACATTTTGGTGCATTGTATGCATCGTGAATATGTGAGTTAAGGTCTAAAAGAAATGGTATATGTTGAAGTAGGAAAACAGTCCAAACCGTGGACTGTTTTGGTAAAAAGAATGGGTTAATTTATTTTGAATGTTGATTGTTGTTGTCAATGGGTTCTAAAATAAGAATGAGGATATTGATGGTTAAAAATTGGAGTGAAGTCATTATGGGCTGTTGTAGAAGTTAGTATGGTGTTAATATAGTTTTGTGCGATTATATAAACAATGTTGCTAAACGTGTTGTTGTTTTGGTTGGTGTTGGACAATTGCAAGTTGTATGGCATGTTGGTCGGACTGTTTTTGAATAATGTACGGGCTGTCCGAAGTTCCCTCGTATCATGTTTAAATAGTCTTGGGTTGACACTTGAATGCATGACTAGCAATATTGGCTTAATGGTAGTAGTTGTTTTGAATACGAACGAAACGCCGTCAAATTGTTTAAAAGGGATTATTACCGTTAAAATACGTATTGAATTCCCTCGTAGCCTAATCGTAGTTTTGGTATCTTAATATAGGATAAAGTACTACCGGGCAGCATGTAGGAGTTGTATTACGACTAAACGTTATAGGTATGTAAAGCCTATCCCTTCTTTCTTTTGGCATGTCCTAGATGTAGGTAAGATATAATATGAGCCTTGGGGTAATTCTACTCTCTAGTTCCAAGCATGACTTACGATTTTTATTCTTCTCCTCGATGTTAGAACTTTTAGGATAGCGAGCTATTGTCTCGAGCCTAGTATATGATTGGCTAATATATGATGTCTAAAAGTTCCTACTCTTAAAGAATTCCATAATTAGAGGTGTACTTGACTTTCACAAGCTATCTTATATTAATTTGATACATGTATATGAATCCTGAAACGTCCCTTGTTATAGTTTGTAATGACATTTGGAAAGAACTTAATATGATTATTATCCTGATACTTGAGAGCTGATTAGTTTACTTATCTATTGAGTCTTAAAAGATGATTTGTATGTATGTGGTTGCTTATTGCTCTGCTCGTGCTTACCGTTGCATCCTTCACTAGAGTCCCAGGCCTGGACCCGTTTTCGTGCGTATATTTACTGCATTACTCACCGAATCCCTCACTAGAGGGCCGGGACACATTATATATATATATATATATATATATATATATATATATATATATATATATATATATATATATATATATATATATATATATATGATATGATGACATGATGATATGATGATGGTGGCCAGGATGGCATATGATCATTATTCACCGAGTCCCTCACTAGAGGGCCGGGATACGTTATATATACATGTATGTGATTATTTTATTTACCGAGCCCCTCACTGGAGGGCCGGGACACGTTATATGTACATGTATGTGATGATTTTATTTACCGAGCCCCTCACTAGAGGGCCGGGACACGTTATATATGTTTATATACAGTATGATTATCTAGCTATGATTATTAAATTCTATGATATGGGTATGATGATGACACATATGATTTATGTTCAAAGGTAAGTCTTATAGCTTTCTGGTTGTTGCACTGGGTCCTACACTCCTCATTTCAAATATGATTTTTACTGTACTTTATGCTTACATGCTCAGTACATATTCAGTACTGACCCCCTTTCTTTGGGGGGTTGCATTTCATGCCCGCAGGTACAGACGCTCGTTTCGGAGATCCGCCAGCCTAGGGTATCTATTCAGCTATTTTGGAGTGCTCCTTTTGTTATATCCCGTATTTCTGCGCATTAGAAATATTTGAAATAATTTTGACTTGTAAGAAATAAGGCCATGTTTTATTTTATTTAATACAAATGTGATGTTCATGAAATATTGATGTGGAAATATGGAAGAAGGCCGAGGGAAAAATTGGAAATTTCGGCAATTAGTTTCGGGAATTACCAAATAGGGCCCACAACTAATTGGGCTAGAAAAATCAAAAAAAAAAAAAGAAGAAACAAAGGCCCAAATATGAGGGGTGGCCGGCCATAGCATGGCCCAACCCATGAAATTAATTAGCCATGTGTTAAATAAATAAAAGGGATCATATTTATCATGAAATGCATAGAACATTCAAGACAAAACAAGAGGAGAGAAACAAGAAGGAGATTCGGCCAACCAAGGAAAAGAAAAAAAAAAGAGAAATTCTAGTCCCTCAATCTTGAGTCCAAAAATTGAAATTTTCTTATATTCCTACTAAGCTCAAGACCCTCTGAAACGTGGTATAATTTTTAAGGCAAGAAAGTGCTTGTGTTGGCAAGTGGAAATCTCTTGAGAAAGGTAAGATTTTACTCCTTTTGTCTTGGAAGAAATATATATATGTGTTGTAGAATGAGGAAAGGAATGTACAGTATGAAAAATTGTGTGTTATAGGCATATGTGTGTATGGCCGAAAATTGTGTCGATGGAGAAGGATGGTAAAAAATTTATTTGTTATGTTAATTTTGTTGTTGTGGCCTTGTGATGGAAATGGAAGAATAATGGTTCAAGTTGGTATGAAAATTTATTGAAAAATGGTTATGGGAAATTATGTGATTTTAACATAGTTTTATGTAATTATGGAAGTGGAGTTCTAGATGTGAATTGTTGTGTTGATTGGTGAATTTGGAAGGATGTTAGTTTAAATTTGCATGAAAAATTGGTTGTTAAGTTGTTGTAGGAAATTCTGTGATTTTATCGTAGAATTATGTAATTATGGAAATGAAATCGTTAAGGAGCAAATGGTGTTTGTTGCTAATGAAATTGAAAGATAAAATGTGTTGTGAATGTTTATGTCGAAAGTTAGAGGTTTCGGGTGAATTATGGTTTTGGTGGAATTTTTGTATATTTTGTAGAATGATATGAAATGCTTCCGAATTGTATTTGAATGGTCTTGAATTAGTAAATGAATATGAAAATGTTGATATTAGTTTGAAAGTGTGAAGTTGGAGTAGAAGTTGTTAAAATGTGTTTTGTAGTGATTATGGATGTTGTTGGTATTGCTGTGGGTGTTGTTGTTGTATTTTTGGCCGAGTTGGATTCTCGGGGATGTTGGATTTATAGGGGAAATGCTGCCCAAATTTCTGTAGCCAAGTATGGATTTAAGATTTAATTCCTAAAGGCTTATAGTTAACATTTGGTAATTGTGACCAATTGTAGATTTTGGAGGAAACCGGATTTGAGTTTGGACAAGCGTAAAAGGCAAATAAGGTATGTAAGGCTTTACTTTTCCTTCTTTTGGCATGTCTTAGACACATTAGGTTTGGATACGAGCCATGGGGACGATTATATTCCTAGAAATCCGAGTTTGAATTTGACCCTTTTTCGTTCAATAGAATTGAACTAAGTTCTGCATGCCTTGTTGAAACAATTGCTTAAACATCTATATCTTGCCCAAATGGAACCGAATGACACTAAGACTTTCATAAGTGACTCCGTAAAGATTAATGTATGTAATTTGTGTACGCCATCTCTGTTGACCTGAGGTGGGTCCACTATTCCCAAATCCTCTCCTATTGTTCTATTTGACTTATTCCCGTACGATAGTTAAAGGAAATTTTTGTTTATTGTTCCGACTACTAAACGATAGTTGTTCTAACTATTCCATTGAGTTCTATGATATATTCGAGCTTGTACAAACGGTCTCGAAAAGTTTTGCTTTGACATAATCCATCGGAATATCCAAAAGGTATGTACTACGACTATCGTCTTATTTCTTTTCTAAATGACCTATCGTTCGGACTGTTCTATCGAGTCTTTGTAAATGTTTTATGATGCATTTAGTTTCTCACTACTCTGCTCGTGCACGTGTCATAATCTCTTTCACCGAGTCCCGGGCCGGTATGTATCGTGCGTATGGTTCGCCGAGTCCCTTGTTTGGGGGCCGGGCCCGATATATATATAATTCTGGAGTTTGATGTGTCCGGTTCCGGGGTACTGTGGTATATGTCCGTCCCCAGTTACCGTGTATATGGAGTAGGATGTGTCCGGTACCGGGGTACTGTGGTATATGTCCATCCCCGGTTACCGTGTATATAGATTATGATGTGACCAGTCACCGAGTTCTCGTGGTATATGTTCGGTTCCCGGGGTACCGTGTATGTGTTATGATGTGTGATGGAGATTACGGAGTAAACAATCTGGAGTATGAGGTGTGTGGCGCCAAGTCAGGGGGCGCCACGTTCCTCGGGTCCCGTAAGGGGACGGATACCGTTCCTGGCATGCATGGTATATGGTTCCAGTAAGTTGTTTTATTAATTTTGCATATTGCACTTACTCCTGTACTAATATTTTGTACGATTTTTTGTGCTTGTGATTCTGTTCATTTTATTCTGTGCCTTACCTACTCGGTATATTTTCCGTACTGACCCCCTTTCTGCGAGGGCTGCGTTTCATTCTCGCAGGTACAGATGCTCAGTTTGGTGACCCACCAGTGTAGGATACATACTCTGCTACATGGGAGTGCTCTCTTCGATCCGGAGCTCATATTTTGGTATATATCTCTTGTTGTACATGTCTTTGTATATTTCTATGACTATTCTGGGTACGGCGGGGCCCTGTCCCGTCATACGCTTCTATTATGGTTTGTAGAGGTCTGCAGACATATTTGTGGGTCATGGGTCGTGTTTGTTTGGTTTAGTCTGTGATCTGTTCCTTAAGCGGCCCTGTTTGCTATCATGGCCGAAATGGCCCATATGTTTGCATATGTATGTATATTGAGACGATGTGTATTCCGCCAGCGTACAGGCTTTGGTCCGATATTTCTGATCCACGTGGCCGCTTAAGACGACGTCTGTTCTTAGTATCTATGTAGATTAAAGTATGCTAAAGTATGAATAAGTCGTGAATATGTCGATTTGGTATGTGAATGTGTGTGAGTGTCCAACTAGGGCACCAGTCACGGTCCACGGGGTTGGGTCGTGACACATTTGTTCCGGAGCCTAGCTTTGTGGTATAGATCCTTTTTGTTATATATGTATGTTTGTTCAGGGTACGGCGGGGCCCTGTCCTGTCATATGATATTGTCGTTACTCTTAGAGGTCTGTACACATATGTGTGGGTCTGTATATAGTTGTTGTTTCGTTGTGTGGACATGACTTATGTTTGGGGCGTACCCATTTGTAGTGGCAGCCTTGTCGGCTTGCTTATATATATATGTTTGGGATGTTGTGTGTAGTGGCAGCCTTGTCGGCTTGCGTAGATATATATATTTGGTGTGGGAGCTGTGTATAATGGTAGCCTTGTCGGCTTATATATTACTAGGACGTTCCCCTATATATGACAGCCTTGCCGGCTTACGTGCGATATAAACTGTTGAAAGTTGTAACTCCTTAGGAGACAGGTGGCTTTGATATGCATATATACGATAGCTTTAGAATAACGTCTTGCCTTATATATAAATAAGTTCTTGCTATGCTAGCTGTAGATGATTCTAGATAACAGGTGTGTGTGAGTGTCCAACTCGGGCACTACACTGCCTACGGGGTTGGGTCGTGACAGCACCCAACCCTGTATCTATGCTCTAGCCGGACGTCAGGATCTTGAGTTTTCCCCGGATGTGGTTACAGGTATATTGACTATATTCTCGCATGATGTTTATGCGTTGATAGATCCAAATTCTACGTTATCTTACATTACTCCTTATATTGCTGGTCGTATTAAGGTGAGATCCGAGCCAATTAAACCCTTTGAGGTATCTACTCCGGTCGGTGATCCCGTGATAGCTAGACAAGTATACAAGAATTGTATAATTGTGGTATGTGATCGTCAGACTAAAGTTGATCTAGTTGAGCTGGAAATGATAGATTTTGATGTGATTATGGGTATGGATTGGTTCGCTTCATGTTATGCCAATGTCGATTGCCAAATGAAAGTTGTTCGATTCCAATTTCTCGGAGAACCCGTGCTTGAATGGAAGGGTAATACCACGTCTCCGAGAGGTAGGTTTATTTCCTGCCTTAAGGAGAGGAAGATAATAGCTAAAGGATATAATTATCACCTAGTTTGAGTTCATGATACTGAAGCAAAGCCACCGAGTTTTCAATCTGTCCCGGTAGTGAATGAATTTCGAGATGTGTTTCCTGATGATCTTCCCGGTCTTCCTCCGGAAAGGGAGATTGATTTTGCTATTGATGTATTGCCAGACACCAAGCCTATTTCTATTCCCCGCTATAGAATGGATCCTACAGAATTGAAAGATCTAAAGGCACAACTGAAGGATTTGCTCGAGAATGGATTTATTAGGCCCAATTCATCACCGTGGGGAGCACCCGTTATATTGTGAGAAAGAAAGATGGTTCCCTATGGATGTGCATTGATGCAGCTGAATAACGTGATGATTAAGAATAAGTATCCTCTCCCAAGAATCGATGATTTGTTTGACCAATTACAGGGTGCCAAGTGGTTTTCCAAAATCGATCTAAGGTCGGGTTATCATCAAGTGAGAGTCAGAGAAAAAGATATTCCCAAAACAACTTTCAGAACAAGATATGGCCATTATGAATTTCGGGTAATGTCATTTGGGTTGACAAATGCTCGGGAAGTGTTTATGAATTTGATGAATAATGTATTTAGGCCACTCTTAGATCTGTTCGTGATCGTGTTTATTGATGATATTCTTGTATACTCTCGGACAGAATCCGAGCATGCAGACCATTTACACATTGTCCTTGGGATTCTTCGTACTCATGAATTGTATGCAAAATTTTCAAAATGTAAGGTTTGGCTGAATTCTGTGACATTTTTGGGCCATGTTATTTCAGCTGATGGCATTCGAGTTGATACTCAGAAAATTGAAGCTGTGAAGACTTGTCAAGGCCCACAACGCCTACAGAAGTCCGTAGTTTTCTAGGATTGGCAGGTTATTATAGAAGATTTATGGAAGGGTTTTCCTCTATTTCAGCACCATTGACGAAACTAACTCAGAAATTCGCAAAATTTCAATGGACTGATGTTTGTGAGCACAGTTTCCAAGAATTAAAGGATAGATTAACTTCGGCCCCAGTCTTGACACTTCCAGAAGGGTTAGATGGTTATGTTGTATATTGTGATGCCTCTGGCATTGGGTTAGGATGTGTATTAATGCAGCACGGTATAGTCATTGTCTATGCTTCAAGGCAGTTACGGAAACACGGGAAGAATTATCCGACCCATGACCTTGAGTTGGCTGTGGTTATCCATGAACTAAAGATGTGGAGACACTACTTGTATGGTGTGCATGTCGATATCTATACAGATCACAAGAGTCTCCAATATATTTTTAAGCAGAAGGAGTTAAATCTACGATAGAGGCGGTGGTTAGAGCTACCAAAAGATTATGATATGAGCATTTTATACCATCCCGGAAAGGCGAATGTTGTGGCCGATGCACTTAGCCGCAAATCAATGGGTAGTTTAAGTGAAGTTCCTTTGAAGAAGAAAGAACTAATCCATGAGCTCCACCAACTAGCTAATCTTGGAGTTTGCTTAATTGACTCAGGCAATGCAGGAATTAGCATTAATAATCCAACTGTTTCATCCTTAGATATGGAGGTGAAAGAGCGTAATTATGAAGATCCTCAGTTAAGACATTGTAGAGATACACTTCATGAGAAAGAAAAGTCGCCATTTGACATTTCTATAGATGGAGTTCTTAGATATCGAGACAGGCTATGTGTTCCAAATGATTCAGAATTACGTCGTCGAATTCTTAAAGAAGCTCATTACTCTCGATATTCTATTCATCCAAGAGAGACAAATATGTATCGCGATCTTATGCTAATATATTGGTGGGATGAAATGAAGAAGGACATCGCAGAATTTGTAGCTCAATGTCCAAATTGCCAACAAGTGAAAATTGAATATCAAAAGACAAGAGGATTATTGCAAGCAATGGAGATTCCAGCCTGCAAATGGGAAGTGAGCAACATGGATTTCATTATAGGGTTACCTCATTCCCAAAGTAAGTATGATTCCATATGGCTGATCGTGGACAGGCTTACGAAATCAGCTCATTTTTGTCACGACCCAACCCCGTGGGCCATGACTAGTGACTGACCTGGACACCCGTATACGTACCTGTTAGATATAGTAAAACTGAAACTACGACAACATGGAAACTTATAAAGGAACTCCAAAGTTCATGACGTCGTCATATATATGTCCAGATACACTGTCTCCTGAGGAGTCACAACTAATCATATCATGAAAGGATACGCTAGCCAGCATGGCTGCCATTACATATCAATATCACATGCAAGCCGGCAAGGCTGCCACTACAGACGAACATCATATCATAGCACAATGCTTAGACACCGCTGAACAGAACTTATACACAACCCACACATATGTCTACAGACCTCTAAGAGTATCGATAGCAAAATATGACCAGACAGGGACCCGCCGTACCCCTGGATAAACACATACATATACATCGTAAGATCCGAACCAAAGGACTAGACTCCGGAACAACGGAGCTCTTCAAAACAACTGAGTAGAAGTCCTATGCTGAAGGGTCGCCAAACCGACTATCTGTACCTGCGGGCATGAAACGCAGCCCCCCGAAGAAAGGGGGTCAGTACGGAATATGTACTGAGTATATAAAGCATGAAATACAGTAAAAAGTATTATAACTGAAATAGGGGTTACAAAAGACAAGGATAACATCCAGAATACCGAAACACTTTCCTTTTGAAACATAAATCATGCATGTCAATATCATATATCATACCCGGCCCGTTATGGGACTCGGTGAATAAAGTCATCATATGCCCTCCTGGCCACCATAACATATCATTATATATATATATATACCGTACCCGGCCATCTAGTGAGGGACTCGGTGAACAATGCAATGAAACTTTGCACGATAACATACCCGGCCCGGGACTCGGTGAAAGACATATTGAGGCATGTACGAGCAGAGTAGTAAGCAACCATATGCAATTTAAAACATTATCAAGACTCAAACAGAATAAGAAGAAGGGATTTACACATGAGTATGAATAGCGACAATCATATCAAATATCCCTCGAACGTCATCATAAACAATATCAAAAGAGCCTTAGGAACCATCGACATATGTCAATATAGAATGAAACAGCTTATAGAAGTCAAGGACATCAGTTATCGTAGATTTTTTAGGAATAGGAACTTATATATATCGACTACTATCCAACGTATAGGAAACTGAAGAGGGATGCCCAATCGCTTAAGAGTTCTAACATCAAGAAGTGAATAAAAATCATGAATCACACTCAAGACTTATGAATAGGATTACCCCAAACCTCATATCATTCATCACTTAAATCTAAGACATGCCAAAAGAAAGAAGGGATAGCTTTACATAACTGTTAACGATTAATCGCAAACCCGTTCGCTTCGTCGCTGTTTTAGCCTATTTAATATAAAAGTAACGTTATCGTTAGTACTATACTTCCTAGTTTGTAATTCCGCAGCTTATCGCTTATAGAAGTTATTCTTTAACTTATACTTCTCGTTTAGGGTTTTTCATTATTTAAGGCCTTAACGAAAATCGGGCAGCATTTCCCCTATATATTCGCCTAACCCGAATTTTCCATTATTCTCCTGTTCTCACAGAAATACCAACAATGACAGTAATAGCAATATTCATATGGAAACCTTACAATTAAGCCCATAAACTACACTAACAATCCAATAACCCTTTTTAATCCTTTTCAACCCATAATTTCGTATAACATCAATTTTATGCATTTTCTTACTTCCAGTTTCGTCCAATCCAATTTTAATAATTCCATTACAACAATATTAACACAATTACACCACAAAATAAGAAAATATTACCAAATTTTTCTCGGAGGAATTTCTACACTTAATTGCTCCAATTTCACAATTTCTTCTTCTCCAACTTATAATTCAATGTTGCTATCACCTCCCTGAATTTGTATTGCACTTGAACTTGATCAAGAAGGCAACAAAATAATTTCTCTCACTCATCCATGGCTGGCCGAGAGCAGCCATGGAGAGAATTGTTCTTTCCTTTTTTTTTTTTCCAACTTTGATTTGTAAAAATGAAAGATAATTTGCAAGTTGTTCACATTTACCTCATATATATATATATATGCTTGGCCATTGCTAGACATGTGCTCCTCCCTTGTGACTCACCAAATTATTTTGTTGAATTGTTATCTCTTTTTTTTTTAATTTTCGGGTGGGTCCCACCTCTATTAATTAAATTAATTAATTTTTTTAAATCATTAATCCTCACTTAATAATCTAATCACAATTAATTTAATCCCTACTCTCTAATTATATTTCTACACTAAATAAAATTTATAAACAATTTATGTAATAATTAAAATTGAAAATTAAAGGTTCCTATTTCATGTCCGAAAATAATTTCGCCTTTAACTTAAGTCGATCTGCTTGCGAATTATTTGACGTATAAAAATACGAGGTATAACATCCTTCCCCCCTTTATAACATTCGTCCTCGAATGTTAGACTGGTCCTGAACTCCCAATACTTTCTCAAGTGTTCTCTTTGTTAATTATGCCCTTCACATACCTCTTCCATTGGTCGATTTTCTATTCATTAAAACGCATTCCAGGCCTCTACATAGTCATTCCTGTAATATCTCCTCTTTCTGTTGCTTCCTGAGGTAATAATTCCACGTCATTTACTTTACTCTCCTCTTTACTTCGCAGTCGGTTGTCAGTTGTATTGTGGGCTCTCCCGCTGAAATCTTATTCTCTCGCTTTTGTACTTAGTCTTAACTCGACTCCTTCTTTTTCTATAGTTACTCCCTTAAGATATCGTTCCCTTCATCTTACCTTTTAATCTTTAAATAAGATTTTTATAACGCGCAGACGTCCCTCGTCGGTTCATTAGATTTTACTATCCCTGGAGTATTGCATGCCTCTGGTAACCTGTAGACCCTTCGCAGGTTCTACGAGTAAAACAAAATTTCCCAGAGGGTAACATTTTTCCACTCTAATATTTTTGCTTTACTCTGCTGTTACAGTCCGTATTCTGGAATCCTCAGCATCATGTGTCACTTTCTGAATTTCTTTTAAAGGTCTTTAACTATCACTTTCCTTTACTTCTTGATCTCGATCTTTAGGGTTGGCTATCAAATAGCACGAGGGTCCCCTCATATTATAACTTTACTGTTATCCAGTAGCCAGTAACCCGCTTGTTCTGATTGTCTCGGTTAAATCATTTCGCAATTTCCTTTACCTTAACTGACAATACTTTAGGCATATTATCTCGTGTCGTTTCTCTATTTTTTACTCAAACTCTTCTATTTCCTCTTTACTCAAATTTGCTCTTAGTTCTCCTATCACGCATCATATTGCAATCTTTACAAGAGTATGTGTAGGTGTTCCAATCAGCCCGAGAAATACCTTAGCGTCGCCTCACTAGTCTTTATGCAGACCCTCATCCTTCTCTTGTATCTTTCAATTGATATCAAGGCTCAACTATGGCTTTTGCCCTCAGTACTAATTTCATCTCGATACTTTTGTTCAAACCATCTTACACCTTTCCCTAATGTATCCAAAATATCGCAACCACATTGTTGTTACTGAATTTTTACTCTTCTTATCAAGTGCTCCCTTGGTCTCATCCTTAGCATACAAATATTCGTAGGTCACATAACTTTTCTTGTACAATTTGTACAAAGTGCATCCAATCTTAGTCATAGTCTTCCCTTCTCCTGGCTTATTCTACTCTACATATCTTATTGTACTAACACTCACTTGCTGTCTATTTCGCCATACTCCTTTCCCTTCCTCTATTTACCATTTGGTTTTCTCATATCCTACTATAGGAGAGATTTCCTATCCTTTCTCCTTTGCTACTTATATGTCACAATATCATTAGCCAATAACTCCGTTGCTAACATCTTAACCTCTAATCCAGTATAGCCTTGCTATCCTTTATAATATCTTTTAAGTTACTCGTTACCATTTTCTCGTCGTATTCTTCCTTTTTATAAGTATCCACTTTCTAATGTCGTATTTTCCCGAATCTTTACCAATAATTCTCAACACTGTCCCAAATACCATCTTGGCTACTATTCGTTTATTGCTGTCTTTCAAATCTTACTAACTTGTCTCAGCAAGGGATCTCACTTGAAGTTAAAATATCCACATAAAATGTGTTGCAGTTTCGATTGTTTTCATCTTACACTCGCATCTCTCTCATCCGCTTCCCCCCTTTTGGGTGTACCTACATCATTATCCATTTATATTCTACTCTATGTCCCCATTTCCCATTTCCAAATTCATATGATTCTTTTCCATTACAGTTGGTATACTGCACCATATCCATGTCTCCCTTTATATCATCTATAACTTAGATTACCCATGTATGAAACCTCAACACAATCACGAGGCGATGAGAACTCTCGATATATAGTACAAAATCTCGTCTGATGGTTGGTACTCGAGTAATATAATCAATGTAGCAATTTTTCCAAAGCCACATTCCAATCAGTAATTAGTTAGTGCTTATAATCGTTTCAAATTCTCCATTCGGTAGCACTTATATTCTGATGATAAGTGTTCCAAGCTTTCTTATAGCACTATATTTATCCCAACGGACATCACCTGTTTCCTCTAATAACCTCACATTACATCAGTTGTTTCGCAAATCTACAATCCTTGTCCTGTAAGGATTTCACTATTTTCCGAGGTGAAGTCACATACATGCAGTACTCCTTTATGCCTCATGCTCTTTCATTCTTGTTGTATACCCAATTCTAACTTCTAAATTACTCAAAATCATATCAAAGTCGTCTTAACAGTGGTCTTGTCTTATCACCTTCTCGTCGTACTACACCTTAAGTTTGTAGCTATATATTTCCCTTTTATTCTATAATCATACTCAATTAATTACGTCTGTCTTGGGTGCTTCCTTTAGTATTCCTTTCATCTCTCCAGTCTATGTCCATCTTTTATTTTATGCACGAGGAATTTCATGCTACTCCTGTATCCTTCGGTAAACACTATTTCTACATAACCCCTTTCTCATTTTTAAAACATATTTTGTTCATCCCTATTTGTTCTTATCATACCAGTCATTTTGGTATTCACTCTGTCTCGTTGCTCATCTTCCTTTAGGTTGGTCTTTCACAATTCTGTCGCATATATTACTCGTTTTCTTAGCTATACATGTCATAACGCATCGCTACACTGTAATCCCACTCGCTTTCTTCTTATTTCCTTCTTTCTATTAACTCTTTCTCTTCCTGTGCTCGCCTTCACTTTCGTTACCACTTGATCTCTATTCTGAACTTTCCCTATAGGAGTTTGTATGTCCCCTTTTTTTTTCTTTGTTCTATATTTGCTTTTCCGTTTCACACTGACCACATAATATCCTTTAGTCACTTCCTCGCTAGGCTTTACCCATTTCTATTACAATCCCTATGGTATTAACATTACATCCTGTTCGTAATCCATCCTATAACGTAACACTTCTTAACCTTATTCACGATTCTTACTATGTTTTAATTACACTCTATGGACTGGGCGTACTTAACCCGTTACCCTTTCTGATCAATCTTATCCTTAATATCTCAAACGCTGTCTTATCAACACTTCCATGACTTGTCATAATTCTTCCTTCTCCGTACTTTTATCTTAGTTATACTATTACTCCTTTTAATTATAAACTCGTCGTAATTTACCCCTACTTGTCAGTTCACCCGATACCTCCATAAAATGTTTTGTTAAGAGTTGCCACCTTTTTTTATATCATCCCTTAGTATCACAAGCCCTTCCGACTCATTCTAGCATTTCATCAATAACACGTGGAACACATGATCCATGACAGCTCACAAGTTTGAGTTTTCCTTCCCCGAATTCCATCTCCAATTAGTTGATTAAAACTAATAAATTCAAATAACACAAGAACATTCCCACTCCAAGGTTACGTCACCATGAAGCTTCCTCCGAACCCACACAAGAAGAACTAGAATTCGACAAGCACCACGAGACTTCCATAGCTTAACTCACATAGTTTACCCTCAAAATTTCTTGGGTCATGAATGAACTATTTAGTTCAAAAACTACTTGTTGTATGCTTTGTACTCTTTCAATAGAGTGAAACTTAATTGCTAGACGTTTTCCCCTTCAACACGAGCTTTTTCTAAGGCAAAATGTGGTTGGAAAATATTCTGGTCCGTCCAAATGAATTCTAACCTTTGCTGTTCATATATGCTTTTTCGAAATAAAATTTTCCAAGTAAGAATGGTGCCCCTTACGAATGACATGAAGGGTATCTCTTAAAGCTTTAGTCCAACATAATAAATTTACTCTACCGGTATCAACTTTCAAGACATATTATGAACTTATATCTCATCCTCTTCTTTTTCCTATTTCTGGGAAAATTTGGGCAGAGTTTCCTCTGTACTTCTTACTGTCCAAAAACCTGCACGCAGAAAATACCAACAATGCCTCACCGGGCCAACATATATACGCATATATCACATCGTATCATAGCCACACAGGGCTCCCAATTTCTAGTAAAAAGTATAAAGGTGTCGGAACTTACCTCACATATCGTACCTCGAGACGTACCTGATCCTTTAACGATCTGTCCTGTTATACCTTTCCATCTACCTTCTCTTTCATCCTTCAACTTTACATTTCAACCATATCTCAATATTCTTACCTTATCCGACATGCCCCTTTCGCACCATTGCTTACCTGTGTACAGTGTAGCTTCCAATATCATCAGTCACTTTTTTTTTTGTGGATGTCGTTCTTCAGCTGAAATCAAAGGTTAGTATAAGGGATTTCGCTTCCTATGGCTGGGCTCTATCGCATGATCTTAGATATGAAATAAAGGTAACATCCTAAATGTCCTGTAGCTTCCTGTTTATAGATGTGGTGCACAACACACCGATAAACAAGACTCTACTAGACACGGTCTATAGACACTCCGAGGATGAACTGCTCTGGTACCACTTTTGTCACGACCCAACCCCGTGGGCCATGACTAGTGGCCGACCTGGGCACCCGTATACGTACCTGTTAGATATAGTAAAACCGAAACTACGACAATATGGAAACTTATAAAGAAACTCCAAAGTTCATGACGTCGTCATATATATTTCCAGATAAATTGTCTCCTGAGGAGTCACAACTAATCATATCATGAAAGGATACGCAAGCCGACAAGGCTGTCATTACATATCAATATCACATGCAAGACGGCAAGGCTGCCACTACAGACGAACATCATATCATAGCACAATGCTTAGACACAGCCGATCAGAACTTATACACAACCCACACATATGTCTACTGACCTCTAAGAGTATCGATAGCAAAATATGACGGGACAGGGCCCCGCCGTACCCCTGGATAAACACATACATATACATCGTAAGATCCGAACCAAAGGTCTAGACTCCGGAACAACAGAGCTCTTCAAAACAGCTGAGTTGAAGTCCTATGCTGAAGGGTCGCCAAACCGACTATCTGTACCTGCGGGCATGAAACGCAGCCCCCCGAAAAAAGGGGGTCAGTACGGAATATGTACTTTGTATATAAAGCATGAAATACAGTAAAAAGGATCATAATTGCAATAGGGGGTACAGAAGACAAGGATAACATCCAGAATACCGAAACACTTGCCTTTTGAAACATAAATCATGCATGTCAATATCATATATCATACCCAGCCCATTATGGGACTCGATGAATGTCACACCCCGACTTTACTAGGGTGTGATGGGCACCCGACCCTATATCTGGAGCCGAGCGAACCCGCTGACTCTTGTTACGTATAGAAACCCTTGAATCAGTAAAGAAAGAAATACATAGTAAGCTCTCCAATATATTTTTTTTTTCATAAGTAAGCTCTGACATCATGTAAGACTCGTGACATAAAACATAATAGCATATCGGCTGCTGGAGCCGCTTACAGACTGACAACCCAATACCCATTGCTTTGTCTGCAAAGTCTCTAACATAGAACAAAACATCATAGCATCTACTTGGACTTGGCAATTCTCCGGGACAAATGGAGTTCGTCATCTCCGTTGGAACACCTTCAGTAAGTTCTTCTAATCATCTGGGAGTACCTGCGCGGCATGAAATGCAGCCCCCGAAGAAGAGGGGTCAGTACGAGCAATGTACTGAGTATGTAAGGCATGCATAATAACATACAGAAGGTATAGAACAGGGATACTAACATAAAGGAGACATAGCGCATGTCATGAGGTGGAAAGTTAACCTGTACATATAAATGCCCATTGGCGGATACCATGCATTCTTAGCTTTCCTTGAAAATCTTTCCTTGTTCATATGTATATATAAAAATAAGACATATCATATTGCCGAGGCGTCGGCAGCCGATCCATTTAACCATAAATATACACATCCCGCGTCCGGGCATCCCGCGTCCGGGACGATATCATGTCATATAATGCCAACTGATCAGGTGGATATGCGTTTATAACGCGCTGCCCTTATTTCCATCTTCCCCGTATGCGTAGACCTACATCATGTACATATATTAGCGTCTATAGCGCTCTGGCTCTTTTATCATATACATATACGTGTGTCATGTACATACATCAGCGTCTATAGCGCTCTGGTTCTTTTATCATATACATATACTCATAACATGCATACAACATGTTCGATAGTCCAAGAAAACCATTTCCACGTCGGAGTGACGTAAGGTCGGTAGCCTCCGATTACATTATGGAACAATCGTGGTCGCCTTGTCTCGCCTTGAAGGAACAAGTATTTTAAGGCGAGACTACCAACGGAAAATAGCTTTAAGAGAGAGCATAAAATGAAATTATGGGCATTATAACCGTCAACTCATACGCTTTGGAGTCTTTTAGAAACTAGTGTCATGGCTACGGAATAGAATCAAGGTTTAAGAACTAGTATAACACTTTCATATTCACACTTAGCTCAAGACTGTTAGTCATGGAATCATTCTTGTCGTACTTATCATGGGCATATTCTCTTTTCTGGCGTCATAGCTATCTTTATCGTCATAGAAGTATTCTTGTCAGGATAGATATAGTACTTGCCATTTGGTAATGGAATAAGGATCAAAGGTTTCTTTTGGAGTCAGCTTCAAGGTAAGTCAAGTGGAACAATAAGGTAAATCCGGGAACAGTGGGCCCACCTCGGATCAAATGAGGCGGCGCACCAAATTTACATATGTTACATGTCATGGCGTTACTTGTGAGGGTTTTAGGGTAGTCGGGTTCTATTTATGCGAGTTCTAGAGGTTTAGGAAATTCTTCCAACATTTTGCACACTTTTTAGTTCAATTCTTCTGAATGAAAAAGGGGAAACTTTAGATGCGGATTCTGGAGGGTAGGAGGGTCCCCGAGGTTCTTATTCAACATATTACATCTAAGACATGCCATAGAAAGAAGGGTGAAGCCTTACATACCTTTTCTGCTTCTTATGCGACTCCAAATTCACGTTCCAAACCCGCCAAAATCTACAAATTGGTCATGTTTACCAAAACTTGATTAGAGCCTTTAGAAGTTGATTCTTTGAAGTAATACTTCGTCTGCCGAAATTTCGGCAGCATCTCCCCTGTAAATGTGCCATCCCACCAAGTTCAACTTGGCCAATTCTAATCAACAACAATCCCGGGAATTCAACCCGGCCAAACTATCAACAACAATGCCAACAATCATAATAACAATTTCAATTAACATACTACTTCCTTAAGACTTTCCAACTCCAACAAAAACAATAACAATTAACAACACATTTCTCTTATTTTAGGTTCACAATTCTCATCAACAACCATGCATTGACAACCTTACTTATGCAATATACGAATTCTAGCTAGCGTCGCATTATTTCTTCATTATTCCGATAACG
>NW_026843422.1:0-25000 GCF_019175385.1 Lycium barbarum
CCTAGCCGAGAAGGACCAAAAAGGTCACGGCAAAAAATGGGTAATAAAGACACATCTGGCTGCAAGGGTCACAAAGCAAATGAGCGTAAAGACAAATCCGACCAAAAGGGTCATACAAAAAGTGAATAACAAAGATATATCAGACCAAGAGGATCACAATTGATAAGCATAAAGATATATACGACCAAAAGGGTCATGACAAGTGCAAAAGGGCACATCCGACCACAAGGGTCAACAGCTAATACAACGGACGAAAGAAAGATTATCCAGCCACAAGGGACATATTTTCCATCTGCATGCCAAGAGGGCTATTCATTTATTTTGCCAAGACGGCCATTCATACAAACTGCTAAGAGGGCCATTCATACAAGCTGCCGAAAGGGCCATTCATATCAATGTTCCGAGAGGGCCATTCATTCAAACAAGCCAAAAGGGTCATTCATATCAAACTGCCGAGAGGGCCATTCATATCAAACTGCTGGGAGGGCTATTCATATCAAACTGCTGGGAGGGCCATTTATATCAAATTACCAAGAGGGCCATTCATTCAAACAAGCCAAAAGGGATATTTATATCACACTACCGAGAGGGACATTCATATTAAATTGCCAAGAGGTTCATTCATTCAAACAACCCAAAAGGGCCATTCATATCAAACTGCCAAGATGGTCATTCATTCAAATTGCTGAGAGGGTCATTCATACAAACAGCCCAGAGGGTCATCCATCTAAAATTCCACAGAGAATATCTGCATATTGTCAAACCCAGCGAAAAGGCACACAGCTGCCAGAAAAAAGCCGGCTTGCTGAACCAGATCTAGACAAATTGCGGAGCAAACGTGAAACTTTTTCTTACGCAAAAGGTCAAAATAGGGTGCCCATGAGAGTCAAGCTCTCCGACTAGGATTTGAAAGCCATTCGATCTCAGACTCAGCCACAATTTGTCTTGTTTTCATTTTCTTTTCTAAAAAACTGCGACCGGTCGGACACACATCGGGAAATCTGAAGGTATACCTGCATAAGGGACATACTCTTCTCCAGCGAGTTGACCTATAGGTGACCTGATTCCCAGAGACCAGGGATATGTAGGCGAACTCAAGATCAGAGAGTCGGTCACATTCTAAAAGTCGTCCGGAAGAACCCCAATCACAACACTGAGAGTCTCAGGACTTCCATCCAAGACACTGAAAAAAGTCTTTAGTCGAGTCAAACTACAAACGGCCTGAATTCTCATATAACCTGAGATATGTAGAAAACCCAGAAACTAGGGTCCGACCACGTATATGAAGATTGCAAGAAGAGATAAAGGGTGAAATGAGCCAGGTCAGTCAAAAATTAGGGTTAGTCAAATTTCGTTGTTCAGGGATGGTCCCGCCATCCCTGAGCACTAAAGAGGCAGTTATTGACACCTAATTTTGACCTCCCGTAATTTACTTTAATTACTCAGAGTCCTTAAAAAATAAATAAAATGAGATATGCACCTTAAAAGGGTTTAAATATTTTTTATAAAAATTTGTTCAGACCAATATTTTTACTCCTTTAAATTGGTGAAAGGTTTTTCATGACATCACCAATTTATTTAGAAGTTAATTGGTACTTTTATAACATTTATGAGATACTTGTTAGATTTAATCAAGAAAAAAAATAGTATCTTGTTTTAAAATAATAATCACTTATTTAATGGTTTAAATTATCAAAAAGTCAAAATTAGCAAATAATTTATTCCCTTCAATCCAAGGAGTTTGAGTAATTTAAATAGTTAACCATTTCACCCCTTTAATATTTAATTTTTTGCATAATTGTGTAATTTTTCAAAATTAGTTATAATTATCTATAAAGGTTTTAATCAGTCAATCAAGTGGCCATTATTGCAAATTGATGTTTAAAATATTTAATCATTTATGTTATGGCCAGAATTAATTTAACCAATTCATGGTTTAAGGAAATTGGGGTCATTTTTGTAAAATTAGCCTCTTAATGGTCTTAATTGAAACAACCAAATTCATTGGCTTAAATTAATTAAGGTCACTAATGCAATTTCATTTTTTAAATCTGCTAATTAGGCCAAAGATGACCATAATTGAAATAACTAGTTAGATTAAAATCAATTAAGGCCAAATTTGGCTATAATTGAAGAAATCAGTTGGATTAAAATCAATTAAGGTCATATATATATATATATATATATATATATATATATATATATATATATAGATATATATAGAGAGAGAGAGAGAGAGAGAGAGAGAGAGAGAGAGAGAGGGAGAGAAATGGATAATTTGATAATTAAAATAATATTTCAATTATAGACAAAATTAGGACATAATTTTCTTGTATACATACATACATACATACATACATACATACACACACATATATATATGTGTGTGTATGTGTGTGTGTGTGTGTGTGTGTGTGTATCCACTAGGTATACATATATATGTATACACTAAGAAAAGAGCCAGCTTTATATAAAATTTTTGGATCGAGTCCAGCCCAAAACGGACCAGGACTCGGCCCATGCTTTCCCGCCTCAGCTTAACGATTGAAACCCTTTTCTATTATTCATTTTGTTTCTAAACAACCCCTTTCCCCCTTCCCCCATTCTCTCTCTTCCTCTCGCCTGCTCTATCTTCTCTCTCTCGGCCTAAAAATGGAAAAATCACAGTACATGTGTGAAGTACATAGCTTTTGGAGTGTTATTTATGTGTAAAAAATTAATTCAAAGGTTGGTTTTTACTTATATCTTTCTAAAATCGGTAACAATTTCTTTTCTTTTGTTTTTCTTCGAAATTACTTAGTCAAATTTGATTATTATTATGTATTTTTTGTTGTATTATGTTCATTTGCTTGATTTCTATTGGTTGGGGGATGAAGGGTTTGGATCGAGTCGAATAAGGCCCAGATCTGGTCGTTCATTTGTTGATAAGTTGTTTAAGCCATAGATTTGCTTTGTAAGTTCATTTTCTGGGAAAGATTGTTTGTCCCACATCGATGTTTGGAATGCTTGAACAATTTTGGGGTTCTATAAATAGAAGCCCACCCTCACCAAAAAAGAGGTCGGAAAAATTGGGAAAAAATTTAAAAGAGGCTAGAAGCTTCGAATTCAAGCCTCTTAAGTATAAAAATTTTAAGACTTCAACTTAGTTTGAGGTTTTTCTGAGTTCTAAAAATTTGTTTCTTTCTTGTTTTCGAGTTTGTGTGGCTGAGTGTGGTTTTGGAAGCACAAAAGGCTTTCAAGTGCGATTTTGACCACGACTGCATTTTTAAAAGGTAAGATTTTATCCTTTTTACTTTATTTTGCTATTTCTCAGTAGTTTGTTGTAGGATGGTAGCCTGTTTTGATGTTAGTTTGTTGTTGGATTACTTTTGGCTAAATTAAGTTACAATGTGTTGTTTAGGTAATGTTTAAGGTTCATTAGATTGTTTAGAAGTGGAGATTACTTCCCTATTTTCAAAGTGCATGCTTAACATTAGTAATTAGTTGCTGATATAGATTGAAAGTGTGATATTAGATAATGTGTTAATTTTTTTCTATAGATAGGGATGAACCGATTGCTTGGTGCTTTGTTAGATGTTGAAGTTTCCTGTTTGGCTGCTCAAAACTTAAACATGAAAGAATCTGATTGTATGATTCATAACAGCAATTTAGTGAGTTCTTAAATCAATACTAAGCCTATTTGAGTGTAATAAATTGCTAAGATATTGTGATGATCTATCTTAAATCATTTAAGGAAGTGTTGTAACGACCCGTTTAGTCGTTATAGTGTTTTGACCCATTTAACCTTGTTGACCCTTCCCGAAGTCCCGTTAGTATGATCTATGACTTAACGAAGTCATTTGGTTGGTTCCCGCAAGGTTCGAGTGTAAATTGAGTCATTGATGGAGAAGCTAGTTAAGTTAACGAGTTAGAGTCGACCACGGTCAACATCGTGTTAGGATGACCCCGTGTCAATGTTTTGGAAGTTCCATAAAGTTATTATGATGATTTTGAACTTTTCCATAAGTTTTGGTGAGGTTCCAAAGAGTTTCAAATGGGTTTGGGTTTTGTTGCGCTCGTATTTGATGTTTCCATCTACGTCTTTTGATAGAAAGGGGTCCAGATTGATCAAATGACCTTTGTTTTATGTGAGGTTTGAACCATTAGATACGTATCATAATTACGAATCTATATAAAAAAGAATCATCGCGTTTCGCCTCCGTTTGACAGAGTTATGCCCTTTTTTGTTCGGGCTGTTCCAACAGGTCCGCTGTAGCGGACCCATGGCCGCTATAGCAGGACCACTGCAGTGGCCATGGTGACCGTTGAAGCAACCGACAGGGGTAGAACACCCTATTTTTACAGTCCAACTACGAACCATTACCCACAAGGTCCCAAAGTCAGTTTTCAAGAGAGAAAGAGGCAAACTTCATTCTATTATTTGGTGAAAGCATCTTGGAGGGTAGTCCCCACATTTATTTGTTCCTTTTCCTTTCTTCTTTATGTTCTATGATTATTCTAAGGTCCATCAATGGTCGGTGGAAATCCTAGAACCCTAGAATTAGTAAACCCTTAAATAATTGGTCGGTTGTTGATTTTGTTGTTGATTAATTATCTAGGAGTATAGATTATCACTTTCTAGGAAGGGAATTTGATTTCTTATGGTTGAAATTGCATCTTGAGACTTAGGGTTCTAATAAGAATGGAAATTTTGTCCTAAAATCTGTTTGAAAGGGTAAATTGATTAGAAACCCATGAATTGAAGGTAAATGATTGTAGAGATAGAAGTTATGATAAATTCACCATTAAAGGATGGTTCATCCATTGAAAAGGGTCGAAGTAAGTGGGTCTTCTTGTCACAACCCGCCTAGGGGCCGTGATGGGTACCCGGGGCTAACCACCGAGCACCCCTTGTTCTGCTACTTATCATGCTCAATAAACGTTCTTTTATAAAAATCATACTCAAATTATAATAAAATCATCTTTCATTTGAAAACATAAATACTTTTATAAACATAAGCCTTTAGGCTATCAAAATAAGACATACACATATTAGCAATCTCGTGAGACCATATAACCCACACTGCGTATCTACGAGCCTCTACTGGAGTGCTAAACATATGGATGGGACAAGACCCCGTCGTGCCCAAGATATACATGTACATATATACCAAAAGAATAATCAATGGCACCTCCGAAAAATGGAGTGCTCTTCAAATCAGCTAACAGCTCCTACGAATCTGGATCAAGATCACCTCCCTATTTACCTGTGGGCATGAACACAGCGTCCAAAGAAAACGGACGTCAGTACGAACATTTTACTGAGTATGAGAGGCATAAACAATAATAATACTTCAATGAAATAAAGGAAGCGTCAATAAGGAACATTTGTATCTGACTGTCAAATATAAAGGAAATGATGCATGTTGGCTTACTCATAATCATCATATCATAAATGCATAAATGTATAAGCTGCCCGTCCATATCAGATCAGTTTGATAATCATTAGCCTGCGTCCATGCCTCCCACGTCCGGGGTATCATCTCATGCCGCCCACTAGTAGTGCTGCCCATGCCATATAGACACGGTGTAATCATCTATAAGCCGCCCGCCTTAGAGGTGCTGCCCGGCCATATAGGCGCGGTGTAATATCATCAACATATACTCATCATAATGCATGCATAGAAACTCAGAGATAGTTATACTTTATCGAGGTGACATAAGGTCGTGGACCCTCGATTCCATTATGGAGCATTTATAAGTATTCTGCCTCACCTTGAAGAAAATAGTATATAAGGTGAGTGTATACAATAAACAACATCATTAACTTTGTAGGGATATCATATCATGAACTCTAGAATCGGTAGACTTAAACTCATCATCATCATTATTGGGCTCATAATATATATCTCTTATCTCATATGGCGAGTCATGAATATGGACTCTTTGTTTTCCGGAATGTAGGAAATTCGTGAAGAAGAAAGATGTCACGACCCAACAAGAGGGCCATGACAGGTACCCAGGTTTAGCTACCGAGCACCCCTTATCATACTATCTATCGCTCTACCTGTGCAATTATAATTCCCAACATACTTGCGGTGAAATGGTCGCTAAATATTTTCACAAGACATGCATATGTGCATAAGCTCTAGAGGTGTCAAAAGTGATATACAAAAATATACACTGAGGTGATCATGAGACGTCTATTACCCACACATATGTATCTATGAGCCTCTATCTAGAATACTGAACATTAGGACGGGACAGGACCCTGCCATGCCCCAAAACATGTATACAAAAGGAAGTACCAATAAGCGGCAAGTCCGGAGTAGTGGAGTGCTTCTGCAAAGCTGTTGACAAGGCTCTTAGGGATCTGTACCGTCTCCTCGTCTACCTGTGGGCATGAACACAGCGTCCGCAAGAAGGGACGTTAGTACGAGTAATGTACCGAGTATGTAAGGCATGAACGATAATATAATAAGGGATACAAGTATGGATGATAAAAAAATGGAAATATAGAGCATATCGTAAGATAAAAGTAACATGTACATATGAGTGCCTTTTGGGATGGATGTCATGCATGCTTAGCTTTCTTTGAAAAACATTTCTTGTTCATATATACAAAAAATAGAACATATCATATTGCCGAGGCATCGGCTCCGCTTCATTTAACCCCATATATCCCGCATTCGGGCATCCCGCGTCCGGGATGATATCATGTCATTTTATACCAACTGATCAAGTGGTTACGTGTATATAATGCTCCTCCCCTTTTCCCATATTCCCCATTTACATATACATATATCATATAAGAAGCATGCAGGAGAGTCCAGAGAAAGTTATGTCTCTATCGGAGTGACGTAAGGTGGGTAACCTCCGATTACATTATGGAATACTCATCATCGCTTTGTCTCACCTTGAAGGAAAAATTATTATAAGGTGAGACTATCAATGAATAATAACATCAAGAGAAAACATAGAATAAGATCGTAAATCGCATAAGGCATCAATTCATATACTTTGGAATCTTTAAAAATAGTCGTCATCCATGAATAAAATTGGGAAATCAAGAAATAGCTCAACATTCTTATACCGTCATTGAAATCGTAAACTTGGAACCTTTAAACATGAAATCGTTCTCATAATAACTACCATAGAAAATTATTCTCATCTTTGGCATCATTGCCATCATGATAAAAACATGTCCATCCTTGTTGTCATAAGAGCTTACAAAATCATAAACCTCTGTTTTGGAAAAATACGAATATTTTGGAAAAACATTTATGGGTTATCGGGAAAGGAATCATGCCTTGGAATCCTAGACTTTTAACTTTTGATAACAATGAGGATATGGAAACATTTATAAAATCATAACGTAGGAATCATGCCTTTGAAAGAAAGGGACGAGCCTTAACATACCTGTTCGACCTCCTATTAGCTATGCTTATTCGTCCGAGCTCGCAAGTCTACATTTAAGAGGAGTTATACTAACGTTAGACTCTTTATTGCACACTTGTTCCAGGTTTCAAATCAAACTATTCTATATTCTGCCGAAAATCGAGCAGCATCTCCCCTGTTTATATGCCTAGCCCAAAATTACAATTCAGCAACCAATCAACAACAACAACAATACCAAAATCAACAACACTATTATCTATACCAATATATACCATAAACATCCCACACGATGTTTTTCAACATACAACAACAATATACACTTCCTTTCATCCCGATCAAGGAGTATAATCTCATCAACACACCAACAATGTTAGATACCATTTCTACACGTATAAATCAGCCCAGCCACACTGCTACAACATGTTCAAAACAGCCCATAAACACAACAACTACAACACAACACTTTATGACCTTTCCTCCATAACTATTTTCACCTTTCCGGCTTGCTAAACCTCAAATAAGTTCAACATAAGAGATAGGATGAATAACATACCTTACACTTGAAGAAACTCAGACACATCAACTTTCTCCAATACCAAGCTTAAGTAGAAGCAAGAACAATCACCTTTCGTGGGCTAGTTTGGTGTAATCTTGTTAAATTCTTGATTTATCGGATTATAATGTTTGGGGGAGGTGTGGAGAAATTTCTAGGACTCTTTAGAATGTTGTTTGCTGAAAAAAATGGGGCTGATGGGGGTATTTATACCCCTCCTAGGTCGGTTTCACCGACTTCCTCAAGTGGGGCCCGCGGGGCCATTTGGCAGCTTAGAGTCCCGATCTTAAAATGGCCATAACTTTTGATCCCGTTATTGTGTGAGGGCCCACGACCTACGGTTGGAAGATATTTCAATTATCTACAACTTTCAATCTTGGGGGTTTTTCCAAATTCCAAACTTATAATAACGTTTTGGCCCCTCCAAGTCAGGTCATCCGAAAACGTACCTTTAAATCATCCTTTTGGAGGGCTTATGCCCATATTTGACTTAAGGGTCCTTCTTAATATTTTCTCAACTTTCCATGTACTACTCGTATCACTTTTCATATGTCCTTTACAAAATCCCGACATGTGGGCCCCACCTTAACTTATGGTTATGAGGGCTATCATCGAGTAATCGTGTTAACTGATTTACTCCATACAATCTCCAAATGTCATATATATATATATATATATATATATATATATATTCTTATGCTCAGATAATATAATCTTCCTCCCTAATCCTTGTGTAACTCTGCTCCCCCTTGAGCTCATACTAAGCCGTCCACGGTCTTGATAACGCGAAATTTTCCAGTAACAAAAGAAAAGTCAAGCCATAGGATTCATGCCATAGAAAGAAAGGACTAGCCTCACATACCTTTTACGTTTAACTAAGCTATCGTTCGCTTGTTCTCCTTCAATGTCACGTTTCTACCTTCAAGAGAGAATTCGCATTAACGTTAGTTAATCGACTATAATGACGCGCTACTATTTCGAGGGAAAAATGGGCAGCATTTACTTTGTTTATACTACCTTTCCCATGTTCTATATCAACTCCCACACGTTCACATCAACATTCACAATATGGCAACAACAATCATCATTTGTATATATTTACCACAATTCACCATTTCTCATCAATTTCTCCATAATTTATGGTTATAGCTCATTCTCGCGTTTTCTCATGTATAATACTTATTCCATGGTCTACATATCATTTATAACATATTCACAATCACAACACACCAACATTCATGGTTCATCCCAACCACTATTCAACAATGACACTATTCACTCATTTATGACCTATTTTCTATGTCTTTCTACAATTCAAGTGTCTTGGCCTTCCAATACCTTAAACAACATGATATGGTCATGAAACTTACCTTAGATGAGGGTTGAACAAGCCTTGAATGGAAATACTCTTCTAGCACCAAAACCCTATTTCACCTCTCTTGGGATTTCTTGGTTTGGATGACTTTCACTTAGGTGTCATACACTTTGTTTCATGGATTTGGTGTTATTGATCAAGGATTTCCTTTGATTTTCTTGTAGATGAGTGATGGAGAATATTCTAGAGGGTTCTTGACTTGTAGAGAGTGGAAATAAAATGAAAAAGGTCCCTTATATTAATTCACAAAAGCTATCCCGACCAACTTATACGGACCAACATACGGTCCGTATATTTTTCACTGACCGTATGTTGGACCGTATGTTTGGTCCAGTGAGGTATGCTGTTCTGGACTAAATCTACAGCCTGGACATACGGTCCGTGAATTTTATACGGCTAGTATGTCTGGTCGTATATTGTCCAGCTTTCCGGGACTTGTTCTCGTCGACTCGTTTGATCTCCGATCCTTATGGAACCTTCTTAACACTTGTTTAACACTTCAATACCAATCTAAGGGACGTTGTTACTTGTCTCTAGAGACATCATTATGCCTTCATTAACTCTTGGTCCATAATTCCTACCCGATACATAACATATCCTTTACTTTCTTCGTCACTCTTCTTTCTTTACGTCTAATGTCTTTGAATCTCGATTAAGGTCATCAAATGCTATCTGTTACTTATAAAATCACCGTATACATCGTACTCTTCACTATCCTATTCACTATATGCTAACGGGGAATTTTCCAAGGTGTAACACTTCTTCCCCAAATTGTTGTTCTTGTTTAAATACATGGTTTGTTGCTTACATAGCATCATATTGTTAGAATTTGACCGTTCTAAGGCTCTTCTGAAATAGAAGGCTCGTGTGGAGTAGTTCGTGGCTCCCATTCTTCATTCGAGGTAGGTTATGGCTTACTTTAGTTAGAATTTGATTAGTGAAACGTATGTATTGTGTAGAATTGACGGGAGAAAGCACGATTAGGTCTTCGGACATGGTCTTATGGTTGGATATTAGCTAGGTTGGTATGACCTTTGATTTTATGGGCTCGTCGCCATTACTTTATGTACTGAAATATAAGGTGTAGTTGTATTCATATTGTGGCGTTTCGGGATGGATTTCTATTAGGTGGATTGTTGTTGATGGTGGCTCGTCGCCCTGTTATTGTGATTTGACTTGTCACCTGAATTATTGTGTTATAATACGTGTTGCACTCAATTCTCTTTTATTGTGAAACATATTATTGGAGAAAGGAAGGATAATGAGTTTAGACTTGGATTATGATTTATACATGGCACACAAGAAATATCATTAATAAGGCTACACAATAAGCCACAATGGAATCATAATTCTCATCTCAATATCAAATCAACTAAAGTACCGCATATCACAGTCATGATATATCACTAATCACCGATATTCGATGTCTCAACGTAGCAACGAGCCAATAAGTAAATAGAAAAAGATAAGTCAACAATGCAACGGGGTGGCTAGCCCCCAAATCATATAACAAGGCCCAACCTAAGGCAATATCCAACCCAATTTCATACCCGAAGGTTTACATGCATTCTCCAAAAATATCATCTAAACATATGCTTCGCTAATTGAAGTCTCACCATAAGGTAAACCGTAACCTACCTGGAAATCCGAACAATAAATCCCCAACAATCAAACCTTGGTCTTGCCCTTCCATTGTGCCTTGTGATAATGAAAGTTGAATTACATCCAGCTATGAAATTAGAATCAAGAAGAAAATACCCAAATAACCATATTAATAATCAAGTCCCAAAACCTAACTCATGGAATTGGGGAAATGAGGAAATTCGAAGGATACCCATAATAGTCTTAAAAGAATTTTGGATCAAAAAGTTAGTTCAAAAACTCATTCCCAACCTCAAGGAGCAAAATGGTCATTTCATAAGAAAATCGGGTTCAATAAGGTAAAATTATTAATCTAGGAAGTCATACGAATCCAATGGTACCCATATTGACATACTTTAAATCCGAACAAAAAAAGTCTTCGAAAATAGAAATCCGAGCCCCGAAAGCAAAATAGGAAATTTAGTTCAAAATCAGTTTACCCATTACTTATGGAGCCTATATACCAAAAATGAGTGAATTCCATCCGCTAATTCATGTTTAATTGAAGAAAAAATAAATTCAAGCCTAGGGTTTCAAATCCCCAATTTACCTCCCTTAATTCAAGAATCTTAGCATGAAAAACTCCTACTAAACGATGGAATAATCATTAAAAGGTGTTTGGAATCTTACCCAAATGATCATTCTTGAAAGAGTCTCTTCAAGTCTCCTAAAATCGAGCTTCTAAGATTGTGAGAAACCCCAAGCAAATAATAAGAACAAAAACGCCCAGTTTTCCAATACATACCTAGTGCTAGAACGATCCCAAAGCTCACTTTTGATAATTCCAATAGATTCTTTTCGAAATTTCACTCAAGTTAGGCTTTTGAATCACCTCATTTGGCCATCAAAGCTCGTTTGCTCATTATGGTACCCTTTTTGCTTAAAACGGCGTCGAAACCCACAACAAACACCATACAACCCAAACAGATCCGAAACTCATCGGAATCTAACCAAAATTTTTGGACAAGTCCAAAATCATCATACGAACCTATTCGAACTCTCAAAACATCCAAATGGGACCGCCTTGACCTCATATTGACCGTAGTCAACTCCAAATCATACCAAAAGCTAGTTTCTCAGCCCACCCACCTAAATCACACCCGAACCTCTCAGGAACCGAACCAATGACTCAACGAAGTCATAAATGACATTCTGGAGCTAATAGAACTGTCAAAATTGAATTATGGGCACGTGTACCCAAAAGTCAACTTTTGATCAAACTTCTCAAACTTAAGCCTTCAAAATTTCAAAACTTGGATTTTCTTCGTCGATTTTCATCCGATCACCTCCGGAATGGATTCACCATCCCTACAAGTCATAAACATCACAACAAAGCTAACAAAAACAACAAATCTCGGATCCAGATTTAATTTCTTCCCGTGACAATCTTTTCACCATACATAGGCATATTAAACATTAACCGACTTAATTGTCAAAAACCAACCAGAAGAACCTTAAAATTAGCCCCGTCAATGTCCACAGATCATATCTAATATTTCAAATCTAAAGTAATCTTCAGATTGACAATCAGAGCATGTTTTTCCAAAGTAAATAATTTATCCAAATAATTGAATGCCGAAATTTTCAAAATGAAACCTTCTCTCGAAGTAAACCAAATGATATTTGTTTGACTTCAAATTTGGCTAGCAAGTCAAAATAATTATAATGGAGCTTTTGGAATAGACGACACACAAGCTAGAGCACTAGTTCTTAAAACGACCGACCGGACCGTTACATCAGATACTAATTAAACAATCATTCGTCCTCGAATGATAACAAATTTACTACAAAAGTTGATGGCAACCAAGGAATCTCTACAATAACAATATGAAAGTGTCACACCCTCATCTTGATAGGGCATGATGGGCACCCGACTCTCATCAGAGTCGAGCGAACCCTTAAACGTTCACTTTACCAAAACCTGTCATTTCAAAAACTTTTAAAACATGGACCTTTTCCAAATAGAGATCATTGTCTTTATACAGATTATGAAAAACTTTCAATCAATTACGTACTTTTTACCAACTGAAATCATCTGAAAATACATACTCTTTTAACATCTATAAATGATTCGCACTTCTCGACGCCCTCTCCACAGGGCATTGTCTGCAAAGTCTCTAACATATACAAAATACCATGACATAAATACTTGACCCGGCAACACTCCGAACTGAGATGGAGCTCGCCAGTCCCGCTGGAACACCTTTAGCAAAGTCTTCTACTCATCTGGGTGTACCTGCGTGGCATGAAACGCAGCCCCCGAAGAAAGGGGGTCAGTAAGGAATATGTACTGAATATGTAAAGCGGTAACAAACCGTAACCATAGCTTAATTTAGGAGAGAAGAAATCACAATCAAACTCAATACTTGCAGCCTTCGCTGGAAGAAGCATAAATGTATACACGAGGTCTCAAACAATCCTTAAGTAAATAATATAAGAGAACACACATTCTTTAAGCAAATGATGCAATCTAACACACGTGTCGCTTCCGACATGCTAACCAAATAGTCCCTTCGGACGGCCGCTTCCGGCGTAGCAATGATGGCCCCTTAGGGCATGCCGCTTCCGGCATAATAATGATAATGTCCCCTTCGGGCAGCCGCTTCCGGCATAATAATGATACTGGCCCCTTCGGGTAGCCCCTTCCGGCATAATAATAATGATGGCCCCTTCGGGCAGCCGCTTCCGGCTTAATAATGACAATGATGGCCCCTTCGGGCATGCCACTTACGACATAATAGTACTAATCCAGGCCCCTTCGGGCATGCCGCTTGCGACATAATAATAATGATGGCCCCTTCGGGCATGCCGCTTCCGGCATTAATAATAATGATGGTGGAAAGTAGACATAAGTCATAAATGAAACGAAGTAGTAAAACTCCGCACCCCCTTCGGAGTGGTTTTGAAAATAGCACACTCAGACATAAGCTGAGGCCATAGCACACTCAGGCATAAGCTGAGGCCATAGCACACTCAGCCACGTCATGAAATCATCAATTAGCTTAGGCTTGGAAATCTCGCACCCCATTCGGAGTGGTTTTGAAAGTCTAAATAGTAAAATCTCGCACCCCCTTCGGAGTGGTTTTGAAAATCAACTTTATGCTTCCTTTAGTACAAAACAATTTTTTCTTGAAATCATTGGTAAGCCATAAACACGTTTCTAGTTAATCCGAGTTAGTATAAGAAGGTTAACAACCATATGCACGAGCAAAGTAGTGGGAAACTAAATGCGCATAAATAAACTTTTAAGACTCGATGGATAAGTTTACTTACCGACGCCTGAAGACTCGGAGACAAGTTTCGGGTCAATCCGACATAGTATAAGAAAGTTATGAGCGTTTGGAGTACAGAACCTTCTACGAATGTTTCAGAAGCTATTTTTGGAAAATTAAAGCAA
This sequence comes from Lycium barbarum, assembly GCF_019175385.1. Classification (NCBI taxonomy): domain Eukaryota; kingdom Viridiplantae; phylum Streptophyta; class Magnoliopsida; order Solanales; family Solanaceae; genus Lycium; species Lycium barbarum. The sequence continues at coordinate 14,344 of NW_026843422.1, forward strand.
CAATCATACCAAGTACCCTTTAAATATCGTTATGGGCATCATTGATTATAGAACCCCCCATGGACGTTTCTAAAACAGTCCGAGTTCGCTTATGAAATTTATGAACGTTATTCATTATAGAAACCTCTACGAGCATTTCCAAAACAATCCGAGTTAGCACATGAAAGTTATGAACGTTATTCATTATAGGAACCTCTACAACCATCTTCAAGCAATCCGAGACCGTCTACGAAGTTAGGGACATTACTACTTACAGAACTCTTTAGACTTTTCGTGCTATTCAATCATACCATAAGCTCGGCTATACTAAGTATACTCACATCAAGAAGTGAATAATAATCATTAACAAGCTCGGAATCGAGAATAGAGTTACCACAAAATACGTATCACGACTTACTTAACTCTAGGACATGCCAAAAGAAAGAAAGGGTAAGCTTTACATACCTTGCCCGCTTCCTACGCTAATCCGAACTTAAGTCTTTGGCTTCGCAAGATCTACAAAATATTAGTGTATACCAAACATTAGCCATAAACACTTAAGAGTCCAATTCGAAACCAACACTTTATTTATAGAAATTTCGGCAGCATTTCCCCTGTAAATACAACAACCCCGAGAATTCAACTCAGCCAAATTGTCAACAACAATACCAACAGTCATTCTAACAATATCAACAATCAATTCAAAACGCATTCCAACATTAGCAACTTCTTTCTACAAACTTCAACGGCGTTTCATTTATATTCAATTCATAATTGCTCACATATTCAAGTACTAATCCGAAACCTTTCAAACAATATTCAAGAACACTTCAAACAATCCGCACAATATTCTAAACAATCCAACCAACATGCCCCATTACCCGAAACCTTTCAAGTTCAACAAGAACATTAGCAACACATTTCCTTCTTTCAAATTCATGAACCACACCAACAATTCACGCACTAACAACATTACTTTCCATAAATGCAAGAAGACTATATTCAAATCACATTAGCTTCTAAAACAACTCTCCAACCACTACAACTTCAACTAGAATCATTAAACTTTCATTTTCATCATAGATTCCATTACAACAACAACCGAAATACTAGATAAAATTGTTTCATCATCCCTACATAATACAACGCATACACGGCCACACACTACATATACACGACCACAACACAACATCCATATTTTCATGAATTTCACCCATTTCTACATACTACAACATACACAGCCATCCATAACATATAAAAGGAAAATTAAATCTTACCTTTTTCCCTTAACTTCTCATTTGGCTAGAATTTGTAGCTTGCAAGAATAAATGTTTTACTTGCTCCAATGACCACTCCACTTTGGTAGGGACCTTATAATTGGTTGTTTAGCTAGAAGAAAATATTTTTTGATCAATTTTTTTCCAAGGTTCTTGTTTGGTTGGGCATGGCCGAATGGCCTTCTATTTTGTGTCTTCTCCAAGTTTCTTGATTTTTCTAAAGATGAAGATGAAAACATGACTAATTAGTCATGTAATATACACATATATAATTCATTTATTTGGGCCAAGGCCTACTCCCATAGTGCACGGCCACACGGGCCTTTTTTTCAAGACTTTTAGGTCCCCATAATTCACTTTTAACCCCAAAACTTTCCTTGGTATTTCCATGAGCCACCTTGTGAATTTCCCCATTTACGCCTAGCCTTTCTTAATATTTCCACATCAAAACTTTCATGAACAACTTATGTGCTAAATAAGGTCAAAAATATAGCCTTGCCCTTAACTTTCCGCAATTATCTTGAATTATCCGAATACACGAAATACGGGATATAACATCCTCCCCCCCTTTAGAACATTCTCCCTCGAATGTTCAACTAGCCTTATGTGGGTGTTGTAATACTTCGGGAGGGTCTCTCTTATAGTTGTCCTTTCCTTCATGTCCATTCCCTATCTTTCACCCTGGTTTCATTATAATCGAACTTCTCGGTCTTCACATGAATCCTCATTCCATGTCATGAGTTTTCTAATCAACTGTGCCAACTCATTATCCTTGTCCTTCGTACTCCCACATGTTCTTCCTATTTGTCTCTTATAGATACATTTATGGAATTTTTAGTGCACTTCCCAGGGGGTCACCCATCCTAAAATTTCTCTCGCCCTAGCACGCTTAACCTTGAAACTTCGGTGAAATCCAGTGCATTAATGCCGATATAATCGCATCCACCTCTTCGCGTGACCTTCATTACATGATCTGCAGCAAGTCGAAGTCTTACAGATTCCGAGACATTCTCGTAACACGTCTTTCTCCTTAGCAATTACTAATTTAGCCTTTTCGATCCCTAATATTCACCTTCACTTTCCTCCCCCACTTTACATTTCAATCATATTTCAATATTCTTACCTCATCCAACATGCCTCTTCTGCACCGTTACTTACCGATGTACTCTGTAACTGCTAATGTCATCGGTCGCTTTCTTCTGTCGATGTCGTTCTTTAGCTGAAATCAAAGGTTAGTACAAAGGACTTCATTTCCTACGACTGGGATCTATAGCACGATCTTAGATATGAAAGAAAGAATGACACCCTATTAATGTCTCGTAGCCTCCTGTTTATAGATGTGGTGCACAACACACCGATAAACAAGACTCTACTAGACACGACTTTGCAGACAACCCCTAGGACGACCTGCTCTGATACCACTTTGTCACACCCTCATCTTGATAGGGCATGATGGGCACCCGACTCTCATCAGAGTCGAGCGAACCCTTAAACGTTCACTTTACCAAAACCTGTCATTTCAAAAACTTTTAAAACATGAACCTTTTCCAAATAGAGATCATTGTCTTTATACAGATTATGAAAAACTTTCAATCAATTACGTACTTTTTACCAACTGAAATCATCTGAAAATACATACTCTTTTAACATCTATAAATGATTCGCACTTCTCGATGCCCTCTCCACAGGGCATTGTCTGCAAAGTCTCTAACATATACAAAATACCATGACATAAATACTTGACCCGGCAACAGTCCGAACTGAGATGGAGCTCGCCAGTCCCGCTGGAACACCTTTAGCAAAGTCTTCTACTCAACTGGGTGTACCTGCGTGGCATGAAACGCATCCCCCGAAGAAAGGGGGTCAGTACGGAATTATATATGTGTATTAATATGACTAATTAGTCATGTTTTCATCTTCATCTTTAGAAAAATCAAGAAACTTGGAGAAGACACAAAATAGAAGGCCATTCAGCCATGCCCATCCAAATAAGAACCTTGGAAAAAAATTGATCAAAAATTATTTTCTTCTAGCTAAACAACCAATTGTAAGGTCCCTAGCAAAGTGGAGTGGTCATTGGAGCAAGTAAAACATTTATTCTTGCAAGCTACAAATTCTAGCCAAATGAGAAGTTAAGGTAACAAACCGTAACCATAGCTTAATTTAGGAGAGAAGAAATCACAATCAAACTCAATACCTGCAGCCTTCGCTGGAAGAAGCATAAATGTATACATGAGGTCTCAAACAATCCTTAAGTAAATAATATAAGCGAACACACACTCTTTAAGCAAATGATGCAATCTAACACACGTGTCGCTTCCGACATGCTAACCAAATAGTCCCTTCGGATGGCCGCTTCCGGCGTAGCAATGATGGCCCCTTAGGGCATGCCGCTTCCGGCATAATAATGATAATGGCCCCTTCGGGCAGCCGCTTCCGGCATAATAATGATAATGGCCCCTTCGGGCAGCCGTTTCCGGCATAATAATGATAATGGCCCCTTCGGGCAGCCGCTTCCGGCATAATAATAATGATGATGGCCCCTTCGGGTAGCCGCTTCCGGCATAATAATGATAATGGCCCCTTCGGGCAGCCGCTTCCCGCATAATAATAATGATGGCCCCTTCGGGCAGCCGCTTCCGGCTTAATAATGACAATGATGGCCCCTTCGGGCATGCCACTTGCGACATAATAGTACTAATCCAGGCCCCTTCGGGCATGCCGCTTGCGACATAATAATAATGATGGCCCCTTCGGGCATGCCGCTTCCGAGATTAATAATATTGATGGCGGAAAGTAGACATAAGTCGTAAATGAAATGAAGTAGTAAAACTCCGCACTCCCTTCGAAGTGGTTTTGAAAATAGCACACTCAGGCATAAGCTGAGGCCATAGCACACTCAGGCATAAGCTGAGGCCATAGCACACTCAAGCATAAGCTGAGGCAATAGCACAGTCAGTCATAAGCTGAGGCCATAGCACACTCAGGCATAAGCTGAGGCCATAGCACACTCAGGCATAAGCTGAGGCCATAGCACACTCAGGCATAAGCTGAGGCCATAGCACACTCAGCCACGTCATGAAATCATCAAGTAGCTTAGGCTTGGAAATCTCGCACCCCCTTCGGAGTGGTTTTGAAAGTCTAAATAGTAAAATCTCGCACCCCCTTCGGAGTGGTTTTGAAAATCAACTTTATGCTTCCTTTAGTATAAAACAATTTTTTCTTAAAATCATTGGTAAGCCATAAACACGTTTCAAGTTAATCCGAGTTAGTATAAGAAGGTTAACAACCATATGCACGAGCAAAGTAGTGGGAAACTAAATGCGCATAAATCAACTTTTAAGACTCGATGGATAAGTATACTTAGCGACGCCTGAAGACTCGGAAACAAGTTTCGGGTCAATCCGACTTAGTATAAGAAAGTTATGAGCGTTTGGAGTACAGAACATTCTACGAACGTTTCAGAAGCTATTTTTGGAAAATTAAAGTAACAATCATACCAAGTACCCTTCAAATATCGTTATGGACATAATTAATTATAGAACCCCCCATGGACGTTTCTAAAACAGTCCGAGTTCGCTTATGAAATTTATGAACGTTATTCATTATAGAAACCTCTACGAGCATTTCCAAAACAATCCGAGTTAGCACATGAAAGTTATGAACGTTATTCATTATAGGAACCTCTACAACCATCTTCAAGCAATCCGAGACCGTCTACGAAAGTTAGGGACATTACTACTTACAGAACTCTTTAGACTTTTCGTGTTATTCAATCATACCATAAGCTCGGCTATACTAAGTATACTCACATCAAGAAGTGAATAATAATCATTAACAAGCTCGAAATCGAGAATAGATTTACCCCAAGATACGTATCACGACTTACTTAACTCCAGGACATGCCAAAAGAAAGAAAGGGTAAGCTTTACATACCTTGCCCGCTTCCTACGCTAATCCGAACTTAAGTCTTTGGCTTCGCAAGACTTATTAGTGTATACCAAACATTAGCCATAAACACTTAAGAGTCCAATTCGAAACCAACACTTTATTTACAGAAATTTTGGCAGCATTTTGTTACGCCCCGTACTTTCGCATATTCGGAAAATTCGAAATAATTATGATTTGTAAGAAACAAGGTCATGTGTTGATTTGAATTTATATATGTGTGTTCTTCATGAGAAATATTGGTGTGGAAATACGGAGGAAGGCCAAGGGCAAAACTGGAATTTTTGAAATTAGTTTCGGGAATTGCAAATAAGGTCCATGAATTATTGGGCTCAAAGAAATAAGAGAAATTGAGGCCCAAAAGAGATGGGGTGTGATAATAACGAGGTTAGGGAGATCCCAAATTTATAATTAAAATATAAGAAGTGCGGAAGCAAATATAGAAAAGAATCTAAAAACTAAAAAAAATAAAAGATATGGGAAATTCGAAGGAACAATCCACGAATTTCCAAGAACGTTAGTTCTAAAGTCTTGACAAGATCCAAGTAACAACGTATAGATTTATAGGAAGAAATCTAACGCCTTTACTTGAGATAACTAATCAAAAACAGTAGATTAGGATCCTGACCGCTTTGTGAGTAACTTAAGACAACAATTAGTATTTAGAACTAACCGCCTTCGAAAGAATACCAAAAAGAAATCAAAGATATCAAGGAAGAAATTATCTTACTACCTTGAACTAGGAACTAGTTAGGTTGAAAGATAAATCCTAAAGTAATGCCACAAAGGTTCAAAAGAACTCTCAATATAATATATTCTTCAAAATCTGCCTTACAATGAATGACAATCACCCCTTTATATAGTTGTAAAGAAGGAGCTAGTCAAAATAGAAATAAATGGGAATTATCTTCCCTAGAAGCATAGAAGACTTCCCACACTTGGACCAAGGCAGTCAACATAGATTAAAACAACCTAGAAGACTACCCACACTTGGACCAATGCAAGTCAACATAGATTAAAACAACAATTAAATATTTATTCTAGAAAATAATAATATTTGGGCTAATTTTGGGCTGCTGGAAACTTCTTCTTTTGGGGCTGATTTGGACCTCATTCCATCTCACTTTGGACTTTAATTTGGGCCTCCAAATAAGTGTAAGACTTGAGAAAAAAATCTGAATTGGGCTGGAGCTCTTCTTCCATCATAAGACACTTTTGAATTGTTGATTGCAGCCCATTAAGCATGTCTTGCAATTTCCTCGTTTGAGATCTTGTCATGGGTCTTCTTGGAACTTCCAAATCTTCATCCACGTCCTTCAATAATTCTGAGCTGCCATGGATGCTATCATTCCCCTCTTCTTGAGATGAATTCGTCCTCGAATTTAAACCTGCATCAAATAAGGAAAGATCAGAAACATTGAAAGTAGCACTAACTTGATACTCACTAGGAAGATCAAGTTTGTAAGCATTGTCTCCAATCCTTTCAAGGACTTCAAATGGACCATCTCCTCTTGGGTCTAGTTTGGATCTTCTTTTGGCAGGAAACCTTTCCTTCCTGAAATGCACCCATACTGGATCCCCGGGCTTAAAAATAACAGATTTTCGCCCCTTATTTCTCCTTAAGGCAGTCTGCTCATTCTTCCGCTCAATTGCAAGCTTTGTTTGTTCATGAATCTTCTTCATCATTTCAGCCTTCTTCCTACCATCAAGATTAACAATATTATCAGTAGGCAAAGGCAGCAAATCAAGGGGGGTGAGGGGATTAAAGCCATAAACAACTTCAAAAGGAGACTTACCTGTAGAAGAATGGACAGTTCTATTATAGGCAAACTCTACCATGGACAAATGTTCTTCCCAAAATGTTAATTTTCCTTTTAGAACAGCCCTCAACATATTCCCTAAAGTCCTATTAACTACTTCTGTTTGCCCGTCAGTTTGCGGGTGACAAGACGTAGAAAATAGTAGTTTAGTTCCCAACTTTCCCCAAAGAACTCTCCAAAAGTGACTTAAAAACTTAGCATCCCTATCACTAATAATAGTTTTAGGTATACCATGTAATTTAACCACTTCTTTTACAAACAGATCAGCCACATGTCAGCATCATTAGTCTTCAAACATGGAATAAAGCGAGCCATTTTTGAAAATCTATCTACCACCACAAATATACTGTCCTTACCATGCTTAGTTCTAGGCAAACCTAACACAAAATCCATGGAAATATCAAGCCAAGGGGAAGTGGGAACAGGTAAAGGAGTATAAAGACCATGTGGTAACACTTTCGATTTGGCTTGTTTACATTCAAGACATTGAGAGCACACTTTCTCAACATCCTTTCGCATGCCTGGCCAAAAGAAATGTTCAGCAAGTATATCCAATGTTTTGGGCACTCCGAAGTGTCCCATGAGTCCACCACAATGTGCTTCCCTAACAAACAATTCACGCAAAGAGCAATTAGGGATACACAATTTATTTTCCTTAAAAAGAAATCCATCTTGAAGATTAAACCGTTCATAAGGACCCAACTTACATTCTGCAAAAACCTTGCCAAAATCAGAATCATTAGCATAAAGGCCCTTGATTTGATCAAAACCCATCAGCTTAGAAGTAAGAGTAGAGACTAAGACATACCTTCTTGACAATGCATCAGCAACCACATTCTCCTTTCCTTGCTTGTAAGCAATCACATATGGGAAAGTTTCAATAAATTCAACCCATTTTGCATGCCTACGATTAAGCTTACCTTGGCTCTTCAAATATCTCAAGGATTCATGATCAGTCTTAACCACAAACTCTCTAGGCCACAAATAATGCTGCCAAGTAGCTAAAGCCTTTACCAAAGCATAGAGCTCTTTGTCATAAGTTGAGTAGTTCAATGTAGCTCCACTCAACTTTTCACTAAAGTATGCAATAGGCTTGGATTCCTGCATTAAAACAGCACCTATTCCTTTTCCAGAAGCATCACATTCAACCTCAAAAGACTTAGAAAAATTAGGTAATTGCAAAAGAGGAGCAGAACATAATTTTTCTTTCAACAAGTTAAAAGCATCATCTTGGTCTTTCCCCAATGTAAAACCCTTATCTTTCTTGATAACTTCAGTTAGAGGAGCAGCAATGGTGCTAAAATCTCTAACAAATCTCCTATAAAAACTAGCAAGCCCATGAAAACTTCTAACCTCAGTTACACTCTTAGGTTTAGGCCACTCTCTAATTGCCTTGATTTTCTCTTCATCAACCTCAACTCCCTTAGAACTGACCACAAAACCCAAGAATACCACACGATCCACACAAAAGGCACACTTTTTGAGATTAGCAAACAATTGTTGTTTTCTAAGAACTTCAAAAACTTGTTTTAGGTGTTCTACATGCTCATCTAGAGTTTTAGAAAAGATCAAGATATCATCAAAATAAACCACCACAAACTTTCCATGAAAATCCTTAAAAACATGATTCATCAATCTCATGAACGTGCTGGGTGCATTAGTCAAGCCAAAAGGCATAACTAACCACTCATAAAGCCCATATTTGGTCTTAAAAGCAGTTTTCCATTCATCTCCAGGATTCATTCGAATCTGATGGTAACCACTTTTTAGATCAATTTTAGAAAAGATTTTGGACCCATGCAATTGATCCAACATGTCATCAAGACGAGGAATAGGATGACGATACTTTACCGTAATCTTGTTGATAGCTCGACAATCCACGCACATCCTCCAAGATCCATCTTTTTTGGGCACCAATAGAACAGGAACTGAGCAAGGACTCAAGCTCTCTCGCACAAACCCTTTTTTAAGCAACTCTTCAACCTGCCTTTGCAACTCCTTTGTCTCTTCAGGATTACTCCTATAAGCAGGCCTATTTGGAATCTGTGCACCAGGCACAAAGTCAATTTGGTGTTCAATTCCACGCAAAGGTGGAAGACCTTTAGGAATATCTTCAGGAAAGATATCATCAAAGTCCTGCAAAAGAGAAAAAACACTACTTGGCAAAGAAGAAGTAAGTAGCTCAGAATTAATCAAGACTTCTTTGTAAGTAAGTAGTATTATGGGCTGTCCCTCTTTTCTTGCATTCAAACACTCTTTGGCTTTTATATAGAGACTCTCTTTTTTCTTTCCCTTAGCCTCTTTCCTCTCACCAAAACTTTCTTTTTTTCCACTCAAACCCTCTTTTACCTCTTTGCTTAAGTTGCTGCCCTCTTTCTCTCTCTCTTGGCCATCTTTCATTTCTTTTCCCTCAAGCTCACCTTTTTTCTGTCCCCTTTGTTTTCCCATTGATTCCCTCAATCTCTTTTGATCTTCAAACACCTGAGAAGGTGTTAAAGGCGCAAGAGTATACTTCTTGCCATTAAGCTCAAGTGAATATCTGTTCTTCCTTCCATCATGAAAAGTATTCCTATCGAACTGCCATGGACGACCAAGCAAGATATGACAAGCTTGCATAGGAATGACATCACAAAGAGTATCATCCTCATACCTGCTAACATTGAATGAAATCATGCATTGTTTGTTGACTTTCAGTTCACCACTATCATTCAACCATTGGAGTCTATAGGGCTTAGGGTGTTTCATGCATGCAAGCCCTAACGTATCTACCAAGTGTGAACTCACTACATTAGCACAACTACCACTGTCAATAATCATAGAACAAGTTCTCCCCCTTATCCCACACCTAGTATGGAATATATTTTCCCTTTGTTCTTCACTATTGACTCCCAAATTGATAGCCATAATCCTCCTAACTACTGCAACCAAACTATCATTAAAAGGAAGTTCTACATCATCTTCACTCACACCTCCCTCTTCTTCGTCTTTCTCACTTTTTTTACTCTCATTTTCTCCATCAAGAATCTTCCTAGCTACCCCAACAAAACCACTATTAGGCAACTCTACATCATCTTCACTCACACCTCCCTCTTCTTCCTCTACCTCACTTTTTTCACTCTCATACTCTCCATCTTCTTTCATGAGAATATTTCTTCTATTTGGACATTCATGCATCATATGCCCTCTTCCATGACATTTGTAACATTGAATAGAACTAGAAGGTTTTGGTGATTTAGGATTAAAAGTTTTACCTCCCTCCTTTTCATCTACTTTGGCCTTCCCCTTGCCTTCTTGAGGCCTAGAAGTCACATCTTGTTTCGGCCATGGCTTCTTTGAATTGGTGTTTGGCTGACTCCTCCATGAGCTAGCTTGCTGCTTTCTTTTAATTTGCTTTTCTAATTTTACAGCCATGTCCACTAACTCATCTAAAGTTACATATTGTTGTATCTCTACTACATCAGCTATTTCTTTATTTAAACCATTAAGAAATCTAGCCATAGTGGCCTCTTCATCTTCTACACAATTAGCTTGGATCATAGCCATATCCATAGCTTTGAAGTATTCATCAACAGTCATGGTTCCCTGCTCCAATCTTCGAAGACGCATTTGTAGGTCTCTTTGAAAGTGGGAAGG
>NW_026843423.1:0-25000 GCF_019175385.1 Lycium barbarum
CTGGGGATCCTCCTCCGGTTTTGACCCAAAGAATTCCGGGGGTTTCAAAGCAATGAAGTCACGGGCCCTTGCACTAACAGCCCTGTCACCTTGCCCTGCGCTTGGCCTCTGAGTCTGGCCGCAACCAACTGAGTCAACAAATTAATGGCCTCTCTCACATCTTGGCCCGAAGCATTCGGTGGAGGAGCTGGAGCTGGGGCTGAGGCTCCCACGTGCTCCTCGGTAATAGGCACTGATTGGGAGGACTGAGATTGAGCCGCACTCTGGGACACATCTTCCTCTACTACCGGTGGCGGTGCTCTTTCAGCCCGCTTTTCTGCCACCGTCTTGCCCTTTTGGGCTGCTGTAGCCTTTTTCTTTTAGGCATCTCTGAAATACACAACACACGATTTAGGAACAAGAATTTCTTACATCATAGCTCTATCGCACGATTCTTATGAAGAAAGAAGGTCATATATTCCTAAAATGTCCGCAGCTTCTTGTTTATAAGTGTGGCGCGCAACACACCCATAACCAAGACTCTACTAGACACGGCTCGTAGACACATCCTAGGACTGAACTGCTCTGATACCACTTTTGTCACGACCCGGTTAGGGGGCCGCGACGAGCACCCGGTGCTACCCCACCTGGGCACCCCCTCATCGTACATAACATAACATCTAGGTGAACCATAAGTCAATTCGTGCTTTTCTTATCGTTAATCATATTGATCCCATTAGACGACCATCATCATTTAACATATCATAGACATTTATGCCACATCATAAGTACAAAGCCGACGAGGCCAACAAAAGATATACAAAACATGGGCCAACATGGCCGAACATCTCTACCCACATACACATGACTACGAGCCTCTAAGAGTATGACATATCACATTAGAGGGACAGGACCCCGCTATGCCCATAATTATATACACAAAAGAATGAGTACCCAAAAGCTGAGGCTCCGAAAGAAATGGAGCTCTGCTATGCAATCTCTGGATAAGCAGCTATGGGTCAAGTCTGTCTCCCTGTGCACCTGCAGGCATGACGCAGCGTCCACAAACAAAAGGACGTCAGTACGAAGAATATACTGAGTATGTAAATCATGAGCAACATCAATAAATAAGCATCATGAACAACATATGAGATAGCATAGGAGGAGGGAGGCAATAATATCATCGTCATAACGCTTACCTGCCTTTCGTAGGACTTTCCATTTTTCATACGTATTTGTACACCTACGTCATCATCCGTATTCCATAATAGTCCTCGTACCATACTTGTGCTCATATTCGTACACATGTCCTTATTCGCATTCGTATACATAGTCTTTTCACATTCATATTCATATTATATGCATAACCATACACTTATATACATACATAGCGTGCCCGACCTCAAGGTTCGGTGTTTCATACGTACTTAGCCAACCAAGGCTCAATGTTATTTCTACCTGGCCCTACCAAGGCTTCAGGGTTATCCGTACCATCTGCAGAGGTGTGCGCGCGTTACGTAATCGTATACATACTTTATACATAATCATATACATATATACATCCATATACATATATTCTACCCGGCATTATAAGCTCGGGGTGTCATTATAGCCCTTCATAGGCACATGTGAATATAATAGCCCGTAGGCACCTTTAGCATCATTACTATTATCATCGTCATCACTATCATCGTCATTATTGCTACATCCCTATCTTAGGCTTACTCGTCATATGAGGGGCGTAGTACAATCGTAGTACATGTTAAGGATCGTGAGCTTATGAGCTCGGAGTGTCATTCACTTGAATACAACATACTCATATAGAGGAATTAGAAATTTGGCCAAGAACCATGCCTTATGAAAGAAGGGTTAGCCTTACATACCTTTTCGTCGGACTATTCTACACTTGCACGTTCCCTTCCAATGCTAGCGTCTATACCTTAGAAGTTGTAGGAACAAGCTTTGGTTGATAATACTCCTCTTTGAGCAAAATCCTAGTTTTTCTCCATTTGGATTTCTTGATTTGGATGATCCTTGATGATTCCCTTATCCTTGATTCACTTGTCTTAATGTTATTGATGGCTTATAATCCTTGAAAACTCATATAATAAATGTAGAGAGAAGTTTTAGAGAGAAGTGGTGTAATGTTGTAATGAAATAAAACAAGTGTTGGTCCCGTTATTTAATGACTTGTGAAATCTGTGCTGAGATGAACAGTGGTCGTCCATCGTGGTTTACGGCCCGTATTCCACTATACGGCTCGTCCTCCATGGGCGTATTTAACCATTTCCAGTACCAGAAGCTGGGCTGCCTTCTTCATGGTTGTTTACGACCATGGTTTACGGGCCGTAAATCACTTTACGGTCCGTCCACCTGGTCGTATTTTACCATTTCTTAACTGGGCAAAAAGTTGAAACCTTGCATGGCAGTTTACGACTGCTAGTTTACGGACCGTATTGCAATTTAAGGTCCGTATTTTGCGATTTATGACCACTGGGCAGTTGATATTCTGCAACTTCCCATATTTCTTAGACTTCTCATTTTAATCACCCCCGTCCATGCACATGCATTGCTCACCTTGTATCTCATCTTAACTTAGCCAACTTCCTCGTCTCACATCGGATACTTTCGAAATCTCGCCTAAGGTCATCAAACGTCGTTTCTTGCTCATAGACATCATGCACTCATATTCATCACTAGTTCATCCACTTGCGTACCAACGGAAAATTTTCCAAGGTGTAACATCTGGCTTCTTCCGCGACAAAAGAAAGACCAGCTATGCTAGGTCGGTGAGCTTTTAGTACTTAAAATCGAACTTCTTGCAGCTAAGGAGGAAATCCTTTGCACCAAAAATTAACTTACTGGCACGGTCGAGAAAAATAAGCTCTTAAAGGTGGATGTAAAGAGGCTTGTTGAGGAAGCTTTTGCCTCCGCCACGTAGTTCGAGGAACGCGGGGCAACCATCGCTCAGCTAAGGCAAGAGGTCGACTCCTCCAAGGTCCAGGCCACCAACCTTGGGGATCGGTTTACCCGGATTGAGGCGGAGAAAGCCTCCGAGAGAGAGGTTTTAAGGGTTACCCAAGAGAAGGATGATAATCGGGCCAAAGCTATTGAAGAACTTAGGGGTGAGCTCGATACTTCTATCTAGGCCTGTGACACCTTGAGCCGTATGAATGTCGAGCTATCAGCCCAGCTAGAACATGCCTTATCCGAAAGGAAATGAGCCCGCGATGAAGTTGATGCGGCCATGGCTTGATCCCTGCTGAAAGTTGCACGAGAAATGGAAGTCTCGGAGGGCTATGTTGGAAGAAGCTCGGGATGGCATTGATAATATGGTTGCCCATAATAGAGGAAGCGAGGGTTGTAGAAATAATCACTCTAAAAGTATTCCTCAATGATAGTCGGAAGATGACCCCAAAGGCACCAGCTCCGATGGCTCGGATTTCTCTTCGAAGGATTAGATAGGCTTGTTAGGAAGCCTTTGTATTTTTTTTGTTTGTTTTTGTAAATTAGCCAAGTTCAGTTATTTGCCTTGTGTTTATAAGATGGAAACTTTGGTTTGACTTTATTTTTGCCGGTATCCCCCCTTTCGAGCATCCAAATGCTTTCAATACTTGAATAAATGTTTGATTGTCAATATTTGATCAAAGGGAAGTGAATCGACTTGGACCGACGTTTTGGCTGAATATGAATTGGGCTCGGCCTCGAATCAACTTTTAATAAGCTTTTATTTCGATGGGAAGCTCCGCTTTAATGGAATCGACTTTAAGTCAGAATAGGCTCGCAATATACCGGGCTTTTTTCCTGCCGATGATTATATATAAGGGCCTCATTTTCATGTTTTGTGTATACGAACGTCTCCGAATCACTTCGAAACTTTGGTCTTTTGCTTACTCGAAACTTTAATGCCTTTGTTCCATTCGTCTATCCCGTGATGGCAGTCCCTAGTCGAGTGTAGCCTGTTGTCTTCGAAGATTAATTGTTCGGGGATGTTAAATGAATATTCATGCACAAGTATAGTTGACACAAATTTTACCCAAAGTGTTCTTCTTATTTTAAACATTTGTCTCGTACAAACAACTGGGGCAATTCATTTGATCTTTTTTATTTCTGCCCTTGGCGTAGCAAGTAAACTAGGCCGGCATGATTCAGTCGATCGTTCGGCCCTTACAACAAATCCTAGGGCAGAAAGTGCAAAAAATATCTGGCTTCTTTGAGCAACCTTGAACTTGTCGTGGATATGATAGTCCCTTAGTGTTTGTGTTCGAAGTATGAGAAGTCAAACACTATAAAGGTAGACGTTGGGCAGTCCCCAGGTCTTAGCACTTAGCTGGTCTTCAATGAGAAAAGTGACACGTTGTACATTGTTGCCTCGTTAGAAACCTTATCGGAAAACCCACTTCGGGGAAAAATCGAGCTAAGGGTAAAAAAAAATGCAACACGTGTTTTCAAACATAATTCTAACCTTTTGATATTTGTTTCGGTCTGTTCTTGCAAGGGTCAGTTGGAAAACAACTTAAGAAATTCACAAAGGGTTAGTGATCATACCTCAGCAATAATATCTTTTCAAGTGTGGTACGTTCCAATTATTTTGCAGCTGCTGGCCATCTTCTGATTCAAGCTGGTATGAACCTTTACCGGTTATTCCAGTTACTCTGTATGGTCCTTCTAAATTTGGACCCAGCTTTCCCTCGTAAGGATTTTTGGACTTCAGAGTAACCTTCCGGAGGACCAAGTCTCCGACTTGGATGTGTTGAAGATTTTCCCTTCAGTTTTAGCACCTTCCCATCCGTTGCTTTTGTGCTGCCAAGTGGACCAATGTAGTTACACGAAGTTCATCCGTTAAGTTGAGCTTTACGGCCATAGCCTCATCATTTTATTCTTTCATGGTGTATTGGAATCTCAAATTTGGCTCCCCAACTTCGATAAGAATCAACCCCTCCGCACCATAAACTAATGAGAATGATGTTTCACCATTGCTCGACCTTGACGTTGTTCTGTAAGCCCATAGTACTTCTGGTGACACTTCTTTCCACCTGCCCTTAGACTCATCCAACCGTTTCCATAGGTTCTGAATATTTGTTGTGTTTGTTGACTCCATTTGTCTATTCGGACTTGGATGATACGAAATTGACATTATCTTTTGGATTTTCAAACCTTCGAGGAAATCATTGACTTTATTTCCTATGAACTGTCGGCCGTTGTCGCACGTGATTTCGGTTAGAACATCGAACCGACATATGATATGCTCCTACATAAAGTTAATGACCTCCTTTTCTCTGACCTTTTTGAAGCCTGCGCTTCTGTCACGACCCAACCCCGTGGGCCGCGACTGGTGCCCTACTTAGGCACCCCAAACAGACTCACAACCCAGATCATCATATTAAGACTCATTCAGACTTAACATACGTTGTTCAAACTGAAAACTAATAGCAGACGTCACACAAACACTGATCGAACACTTATCTTAAGCGGTCGCCCGTGCAGAACAGTCATATCAAAATCAGAAAGGTGGCGGAATATACATCGCCCAAATGCACACACACACACGTACGAACTCATGGGCCGTCTTGGCCATAGTAACATACGGGCCGCTTAAGAACGCAAAACAGATCCACATACAAACACACCGGACCCACGACCCACAAATATGACTACAGGCCTCTAAAACAAAACAGAACATACGAACATATGACGGGACAGGGCCCCGCCGTACCCACACAACCACGGATGTACAGAAACACACACAGCAAAAGGTATGTACCAAGAGTTAAGCTCCGGATCAAGGGAAGCTCTCCAAAATAGCAGAATAGGTAGCCTAAACCGGAGGATCACCCAAACGAGCTTCTGTACCTACGGGCATGAAACGCAGCCCCCCGAAGAACAGGGGGTCAGTACGGGAGAAGTACTGAGTATGTAAAGCAGAAGGTACAGAAATTACAATCATAACTGGAGTCAGAAGGAACAAACACAAACGTCAAAGTAGCAAATCAAACCTGTACGGAAGATAAATGTACAAATGCAAATAAAAATCATGTATAGGGCTTAGGAACGTGGTCACCCCCGACGCTGGTGCCATAACACATCATACTCCAGAAGTTTTTCAAATCTCCGTACAGTCTCCAGACAAATCGTATCACACACATATCACATCATCAGAACATATCAAATGCCATATCACGTCATAACTCCATAGACGGTAACCGGCCCTATGGCGAGGCCTCGGAAACCGTAACACATCATACTTCCGAATATGGTATAGCGCGCACGATCACAAAGCCGGCCCGGGTACCGACGAACGAAATCATAGCGAATGGCACGAACGGAGTAGTGCAGAAACCATATGCATATCAAAAGTAATTTACAAGACTCGACATATAATTACATATAGGCATATACCGACGCCAGAAGGCTCGGAGTAGGAGTCAGGTCGATCAAAATTTATATATGGAAGTTACGAATTTCCAAACTGCAAAACCTTTGAAAAACAATTCACAGGTCATTTTCCGAAAATCTAATATCAATCATAGTGCAAAACGTTCAATAATGGTATAGGAAATTTCAAACGGACCTTTGAGTCATAGACAAACAATTACTTTTCATATCGGACGGAAGTGAGTCAAACAAATCAAATAAGGGAAGCCTCGAGCTTACGGGCCCACCTCGAGTCTAGTCGAGGCGGCGGACACAAATCACAGACTTTCGGCTCCATAAAGCCATCTACAAAAGTTTCGGAGAGATTCGGACACAACAGCAAAAGTTATGAAGGTTTGGGCATTCTTTTAACCAAATAGAAGGATTAGGTTTCAATTGCGCTGAATGAATAGTGCCCAAACTTGAACTCGGATTTCCAAGAGCAGAATTATCCCCGAGGGTCCGATCTTAACCTAGTATGACTAGGACATGCCAAAAGAAGGAAAGGTAGGCTTTACATACCTGGATTGCGCCTTACGCTCGTCAAATCTCAATTCCCGTTTCGTCCAAAAACTGCAAATGGTCACTTTTACCAGTTACTATTCATGAAAGTTAACATCTCAATCTTTGGGTTATACTTGGCTATCGAAATTTCGGCAGCATTTCCCCTATAAATCTAACACCCCCGAGACATAGCTCGGCTCAAAATAAATCAACAACAACAACCCAAACATCACAAGCAACATAAATCGCAATCAAATCATTCTAACTTCAAAGTTCTACCTTACTACACAAGTTGACAACTTTCATTCAAACTTCACAATTCCAAACTTACGCCCACATTATTGTATTCATTCACCCATTCAAGATTATTCAAACCCATCCCAATTACACTCCAACAATATACAAAATTTCCCGAAGTTCATTACTTTCCATATTTCATCCAAAACATCAAAAACTTACGGGGAACATTCTAACTCGCATTGTTTCATTCCAAATTCATTAACATCAACCATAAGTCACATTTAACGTCTTTAGCATCATAAATATACAATGATATACACAAATACACCAAAGGTATATACTATCCCATAATGTTCCGAAATCATTTTCCAACGCCAATTCAATTCATTAAACGATCATTTACGTCATAAATGTCACAACGACGCAACAACCAACTAAACAAGATCAAATTCACATGGCCTTCTATTTCCTATAACTCACGGCCCCAACACTAACCACACACACACATACGGTCCCATCTACACATCAAAGTTACGGAATTCTCGTCTATTCTCAATCCTTAACACATTCATATCAATTCCATAACATTAGAGGGGCAAAATTCTTACCTTTTCTTGAATTTCCGACTTGCCGCAAACGCGCACCTTTCGCCAAACTAATTATACCCCGTTGAAGAGGGTCTTGAGTACTTTACAAATATGGGAAAACTAAGATTTTTGAGCCACAAACACAAGCTAGGAATTTTTTTTTTCTTGTATGGTTCTCGGCCGAGAGCCCTTTTTTTTGGTGTTCTTCAATGTTTTTTTGTTTTGATTTGGTTTCTAGATAATTACCAAGGCAACTTGATATATATCCATTATATGACCACATGCATGGCACATGATCATAAGGAATTGGGTTTGGGCCTTGGCCTTTGGCCGGCCACCCTTTATCTTTGGGCCTCAATTCTTGATCAATTTTTCTTGGCCCAATTCATTAAAAGTCTCGTTTTGTAATTCCCGAAACTAATTTCCAAAATTCCAAATTTACCCTCAGCCTTCCCCAATGTCTTGACATTAATGATTTCATAACCAACATAGTCACATCAACTAGAATCAAAATATTTCCTCATAACACACAAGTCTTAATTATTTCTCGATTTCCAATTATCCGAAAACACGGGACATAACAGCTTCAACCCACTTAGAAAAATAGTCAATCACAAATAGTATGAAACAAATCTTACCTGGTGCCCAGGATAATGGGCCGACAATGTACATCCCCTACTTCATGAATGGCCATGGTGACAATACCGGATGCAACAATTCGCTTGGTTAGTGTATCATCAGAGCGTGACTTTGGCACTTGTCAAACTTCCGAATAATGTTCTTTGTATCCTTCTCCATATGATCCCAATAATAGCTGGCCCTAATCAATTTTTGAACCAACTGCTTTGCTCCTGAGTGGTTTCTACAGGTCACTTCATGGACCTCGCGCATGATGTAGTCAGTTTCTCTAGGCCCCAAACATCTGGCCAAAGGGCCGTAAAACGATCTTCGATACAATTTGCCTACGACTAGGCAATATCTTGCTGCTTTGGTTCGAAGACCACAGATTCCTTAGGATATGTGGGCAATTTTCTGCCTTCGAGATAATCAATACACTTGTTGCGCTAGTCCCAAGTCAAGCTAGTTGCGTTTACCTCAGCATGGCTTCTTTCTAATGCAGAGTTTATTAGTTGTATAACCGTACCCGAATTAAATTCCTCTGCTCCTACCGATGAGCCCAAGTTGGCCAATGCATCTGCTTCGGTATTCTGCTCCCTAGGCACGTGCTACATGTTCCATTCTTTGCATCAGTGTAAAGTCATTTGGATTTTTTGCAAGTACGTCTGCATTCTTTCGTCTTTTACTTCGAAGACCCCGTTCACCTGATTGACGACAAGGAGTGAGTCGCATTTTTCTTCGATGATTTCAGCTCCTAGCCTACTCTAAACCGGCAATCATAGCCTTATTGTCATGACCCGACTAGGGGCCATGATGGGTACTCGTAGCTGGCTACCGAGCACCACTCATTATACTAGACATCATATCCAACCTGAACATACACAATCTCAAAGGCAACATATACATATTTACATACATATGAGCCCTCATGGCTACAAAAATGGTATACCAAAAATATACACCAAGATATCCATAAGACATCATCTACCCACGTATTCGTATCTACGAGCCTCTACTAGAGTATTATGACATAAGGACGGGACAGGACCCCGTCATACCCAACTATATACACAAAACAATATGACCATAAGTAGCACCTCCGGAGTAGTGGAGTGCTCCTGTGAATCCACTAACAAGCTCGTACGGGTCCACCGTCTCCCTATCCACCAGTGGGTATGAACACAGCGTCCAAAAGAAAAGGACGTCAGTACGAAAAATATACTAGGTATGTAAGGCATGAATAATACTAAAACAATAAAGAAACAATAAAACATAAGGTGAAGATATAACCTGCTTAACCTTTAAAGGAAAACACATATTATGCATATCACATATACCATCATCGTTAACCCGCGTCCGGGTAACTATCACACGCCGCCCACTAGTGGTGTCATGTCCGGCCGTCTAGGCGTGGTGTTATCTCAAGCCGCCCGCCCGCCCTTAGCGGTGTCATGCCCGACCATCTAGGCACGGTGTTATCTCAAGCCCCCTGTCTTTAGCGGTATCATGCCCGGCCATCTAGGCACGGTGTTATCTCAAGCCGCCCGCCCTTAGCGGTGTCATGCCCGTCCATCTAGGCACGGTGTTATCTCATCATAATGTACTTATCATATAGCATGCATTAGAAACCAATTAAAGCTACAACTCTATCGGGGTGATGTAAGGTCGAGAACCCCCGATTCCATTATGGAGTAGTCATGTTCAGCATGCCTCATCTTGAAGGAACTAGCATTTTAAAGTGAGTCTAACAACAATGAATAGCATCAAGGGATCATATCAAGATCATTAGCATCATAATAGCATCATATCATTATCATGGAAAATCTCATCTCATGGGAAACTGTTAACACCCTTTAGCTTTCATCTTTTCGAATGTAAGAAGGTCATGGAAATCACCGGAAAGAAATCACTGTATATATATATATATATATATATATAAGAATCATGCCTTTGGAAAAGAAGGGACTAGCCTCACATACCTTTGTATCTCTTCAACTCTATCGTCTACTTCGGTGCCTCTCAAGCTTGCAATTCTACCTTCAAGGGAATTCGTACTAAGATTAGATAATTAAAGACGTACCTAAGCTTAAGCTAGAGCGACTAAGAGCTAATGAAAATTGGGCAATATCCCCATTGTTTCAACGACTTCTTCTATACAGTGAACAACTCCCAAATATCAACAATAAAAGCCACAATATCCTAATCGATAACTTTCTTAAGCTAAGCATTATTCAATTCTCACAATTTCCCTTCAAGGGTATCCATAACCATAGATATAATAAAACATCATATTTATTCCTCACATAACATTTCTTCAACGTCATTAGCATCATCTATAAAGAGATTATACTCATCTCATACTAAGAATCATGGTTCACATTAACTTACTACCCAACATAGCATTATTTCCATATTTAAGCTCATACTCCCCTTTCTCTCATAATCCAAGTCTTTCAACCCCTCAACATTCTTAATAACATGAAATAAACATAAAACTCACCTTAGTCACTTGGGAACAAGCCTTAAGTCAATCTAATCCTTTGGAATAGCATTCCTCACTTGAATACAAAAGAAATTCTTACTCTCCACAAACCCTAGTAGGCTTCCTAGTACATGAATCTCTTAATCCTTGCTTTTGATCTTGATTTTTTGTATAGCTTTGTATAGAAGTAGAGGGAGGGTTTTCGAGAGTTCTAGAGAGATGTAGGATCTGTTTTTGGGAGAATAATGGAATAAAACGTGGGGTCTTATATTTATAATCACGGCTGGAAATTTCCAGATCTGCGGGTCGTCGACGGGTCGACGGTCCGTCGACATGCCCCGTCGAACTGCCGCCTGAGATGTCTGATTGAAAAACCCCATCGACGGTGCTAGATGACAGCTCGTCGACGTGTCGACGGTCATCCTTTGGGCCGTCGACGCTTACTGGTTTCAGCAGTTTAGAAAAACTGCTGTAATTTGCTCCGATTCGATTCGTTTCACTTCTAATTCCCTTGTAATGTCAAGAATGCATACTTATATTCCTGCACACATACAAGGTAAAATATCTCATGTCCAAAACTATGGTGCGGATTATCGAACCGAAGGTACACGTCGCCAATAAGCCAAAATCTCCTTGTAGCAAAACGGCAGGTATAACATTTTTTCCCCCTTTTGGAACATTCGTCCTCGAACGTTCAAGGCCTCGGGATTTTTTTTTTTTGAAATTTTGCCAGAGTTTCCCCTATAATATGGCACTACCATCCTATCATAGCAACCCAAAATAACATCGCCTCACAGGGCTACATTACCATAGCAAATAAACATGGCCACTCACGACCAAAAGCTTTAAAAGAAGCCTTACATACCTTACGATAATGGCGTCTCATCTTGAACTTCTTCCGGGGGTGGAAACAATTGTGGATATTTTGACATCATCTTTTCTTCTGCTTCCCAAGTCATTTCCTCTCGGTTATTATTTCTCCACAAGACCTTAACTGAGGCTACCTCTTTATTTCTAAGCCTCCGTACTTGCCGATCTAACATAGCTATAGGCACCTCTTCATAAGCCAACTTTTCTGTAACTTGAATATCATTAACTGGCACGATTCTAGCTGGATCTCCAACACATTTGTGGAGCATTGACACATGAAAGACTGGGTGGACTGATTCAAGTTCTGGAGGTAAGTCCAGTTCATAAGCTACTTGACCTATCCTGCGGACAATCTTATAAGGTCCAATGTATCGAGGACTTAATTTTCCCTTCTTGCCAAATCTCATCACGCCCTTCATCGGTGATACCTTCAAGAATACCCAATCATCAACTCAAAATTCTAAGTCTCACCGATGGTTGTCCGCATAAGATTTTTGGTTACTTTGGGCTGTCAACAATCGATTTCGGATAACCTTGATCTTTTCCACCGCTTGTTGGATCAATTCTGGACCTATTAATTGTGTCTCTCCGACTTCTAACCATCCAATTGGAGATCTACACTTCCTTCCATACAGAGCTTCATACGGAGCCATCTGGATACTGGAATGATAACTATTGTTGTATGCAAACTCAACAAGAGGTAAGTGGTCATCCCAACTACCACCGAAATCTAGCACACACGCTGGTAACATATCTTCCAAGGTCTGAATAGTACGTTCAGCTTGTCCATCAGTTTGTGGATGAAACGCTGTGCTAAGCCTTACGTGAGTACCCAAACGTTCTTGGAAAGACTTCCAGAAATTACTTGTAAATTGCGCTCCCCTGTCAGTGATAATAGACACTGGGACACTGTGAAGTCACACTATCTCCTTAAGATACAGCCTTGCATAATCTTCTGTTAAGTATGTGGTTCTGACTAGAAAAATATGAGCTGATTTCATAAGTCTGTCAACAATTACCCATATGGAGTCATACTTACGTCGGGAACGAGGCAACCCTACAATGAAATCCATATTGATTACTTTCCATTTCTAGGCTGGAATTTCCATGGCTTGCAATAATCCTCCTGGATTTTGATGCTCGATCTTCACTTGTTGACAATTTGGACATTAAGCTACAAATTCGGCTATGTCTTTCTTCATTCCATCCTACCAATACATTAATTTGAGGTCATGATACATCTTTGTCGCCCCTGGGTGAATGGAATACCGAGAGTAATGAGCTTCTTCTAGAATACGATGACGTAACTCTGCAACATTTGGAATACATAGCCTGTCTCGGTATCTAAGAACTCCATCTGTAGAAACTTCAAATGGCGAATTCTCTTTCTCAGGGAGTATATCTCTATAGTGGCTCAACTGAGGGTCTTCATATTGGCACTCTCTTGCCTCCATATCTAAGGATGAAATAGCTGGGTTACGAATACGAACTCCGGCATTTCCTGAATCAATTAGGCGAACTCTAAGGCTAGCTAGCTGGTGGAGCTCATGGATTAATTCTTTCTTCTCCGGAGGGACCTCACATAGACTTCCCATTGATTTGCGGCTAAGTGCATCGGCTACTACATTTTGCCTTCCCGGGGTGGCATAAAATACTCACATCATAATCCTTTAATAATTCTAACCACCGTTTTGTCGAAGATTTAACTCTTTCTGTTTGAAGATATATTGGAGACTCTTGTGATCTGTATAGATATTAACATGTACTCCGTACAGGTAATGTCTCCACATTTTTAGCGCATGAATAACCGCGGCCAATTCAAGATCATGGGTCGGATAGTTCTTCTCATGTTTTCGCAACTGCGGGAAGCATAGGCAATGACTTTACCATGCTGTATTAACACACAGCCTAACCCAACACCAGAGGCATCACAATACACAATATAACCATCTGGCCCTTCTGGGAGGGTCAGGATTAGGGCTGAAGTCAATCTATCTTTTAACTCTTGGAAACTACATTTACAGGCATCAGTCCACTGAAATTTGGCTGATTTTTGTGTTAACTTCGTCAATGGTGGCTAAATAGAGGAAAACCCTTCTACAAATCTTCTATAGTATCCTGCCAATCCCAGAAAGCTACGAACTTCTATCGGTGTTGTGGGCCTTGGCCAAGTCTTCACAACCTCTATTTTCTGAGTATCAACTCGAATGCCGTTAGCTGAAATAACATGACCCAGAAAAGTTACAGAATTTAGCCAAAATTCATATTTCGAAAACTTAGCATACAATTCACTGGTCCGAAGAATCCCATGGACAACGCGCAAATGGTCTTCATGCTCTGCTTCTGTCTGAGAGTATACTAGAATATCATCAATGAACACGATCAGAAACAGGTCTAAGAGAGGCCTGAATGCATTATTCATCAGATTCATAAACACTCCCGAAGCATTAGTCAAACCAAATGACATCACCCGAAATTCATAGTGGCCATATCTCGTTCTGAAAGCTGTTTTGGGAATATCTTCTTCTGTAACCCTCACTGTGTGATACCCCGATCTTAGATCAATTTTGGAAAACCATTTGGCATCCTGTAATTGATCAAACAAATCATCGATTCTTGGAAGCAGATATTTATTCTTTATCGTTACATTGTTCAACTGCCTATAATCTATGCACATTCGTAGGGAACCATCCTTCTTCCTCACAAACAAGACAGGTGCTCTCCACGGTGATGAACTGGGCCCAATGAATCCCTTCTCGAGCAAATCTTTCAGTTGTGCCTTTAGCTCTTTCAATTCTATAGAAGCCATTCGATAAGGAGGAAGAGATATAGGCTTGGTGTCCGACAACACATCGATAGCAAAATCAATCTCTCTTTCCGGAGGAAGGCCTGGAAGTTCATCTGGAAATACATCCGAAAATTCATTTACTACCGGGACGGATTGAAGAGTCGGTGGCTTTACTTCGGTGTCATGAACTCGGACTAGGTGATAAATATATCCTTTAGCTATCATCTTCCTTGCCTCAAGATAGGAAATAAACCTTCCTCTTGGTGATGCTATATTACCTTTCCATTCAAGCACTGGTTCTCTTGGAAATTGAAATCGACCTATTTTCATTCTACCATCCACATTAGCATAACAAGAGGCCAACCAATCCATGCCCATAATCACATCAAAATCTAGGATTTCTAGTCCAATCAAATCAACTATAGTTTGGCGGTCACATACCACAAGCACACAATTTTTATACACTCGACTCGCTGTTACGGGATCACCAACCGGAGTAGATACTTCAAAAGGTTTAATTGGCTCGGGTTTCACCCTAATACGGTCAGCAATATAACGAGTAATATAAGACAACGTGGAACCCGGATCAATCAATGTATAAACATCATGGGAGAATATGGATAGTATACCTATAACCACATCCGGGGAGGACTCAAGATCCTGACGTCCGGCTAAAGCATAAATATGGGGCTGGGTACCACCTGAACTGGATGCTCCGCCTCTACCTCTACCACGGCTTATTGGAATCTGGGGAGTCTGCCCTACGGGGCGCACAAACGAGGAAGAACCAGCTGCTGGTCCTGTGGGCTGAGCACCAACTCTACCACCCATCGATGGACAATCTCGCATCATGTGCCCAACCTGACCACAGGCATAGCAAGCATCTGAACCTTAGCGACATGGCCCTGAATGTAACTTTCTGTACCGAATACATCGTGGGACCGGCGGTCTCCTCTGACTATAATTACCTCCTAACTGGGAACCTGAGACCCTAAAACTCTGACCTGGACCAGAATAAATGGGGCGATCAAATCTTCTGCCCCGCAAGCCGAGGAGGTGCACTCAACACGGACTGGCCCGAATACCTGGAATACTGTTGCTGACCCCCTCTATACTCACTACTAGCAGATCTGGCCCTCTTACTTTGCCCTCTATCAGTATTGCGCTTACCCCTTTGCAGATGTTGTTTCTCTTCTAAGTTCTGGGCATGGGCCTGAATGCAGGAAATATCCATCCCCTCTTGCAACAAAGCTGTCAAGCAATCTTTGAACAAATGTGGCCCTAAGCCACTCACAAATCTGTGTACTCTATCTCCCTTATCGGCTACCATAGTGGGAGCATACCGGGCCAATGAATTGAAATGGAGACTATACTCCCGATCACTCATATTTCCTTGCTTTAGATTTGGAAACTTATCAGCACGGGCCCTTCGAACCTCGGGTGGAAAATAGTGATGAAGGAAAGCATTTACAAATTCCTGCCAAACCGAGTGAGGCGCATTTTCCTTCCTCTAAAATATCCAATTATTATACCATAAGTCCGCTACATCCCGCAGTCTATAATATGCCAACTCCACAGATTCAGTATCAGAGGCATGGATGATTCTCAACGTCCTCAACATTTCGTCTATAAAACCTTGCGGGTCTTCATCCGGTTTTGACCTGAAAAATTCTGGGGGATTTAAACTCATAAAGTCACGGGCTCTAGCACTAGTCGCCCTGTCACCTGGAACCGTACTCTGCCGCTGAGCCTGAGCGGCAACTAGCTATGTCAATAACTGAATAGCTTCGGTCATTTGTTGACCCGAAGTACCCGGTGGAGGAACTGAGGCATAAGAGCCGGAGCTGAAGCCCTCTCTTGTTCTTCTAGAGTAGGCGGAGTGTGAGAAGTATTGGATGGAGCTTCATTATGAGATTCACCTTCTTATATATTTACAGCTGGCTCCCTTTCCATCCGCCTTTATGTCGTAGCCTTGCCCTTCTGGGCGGCTGCAACTTTTCTCTTTACCGGCATTGCTGAAAGCATAACGTACAATTAAGGAGGAGAAAATCTTATAACATGGCTCTATGGCACGATCTAATAAGAAGAAGAATGGTTATTTTTCCTAAATGCTCCGCAGCCTCTCATTTATAAGTGTGGCGCACTTCACACCCATAAACAAGGCTCTACTGGACACGGTTCGTAGACACACCCTAGGACGAAACTGCTCTGATACCACTTTTGTCACGACCCGACTAGGGGCCATGAGGGGTACTCGGAGCTAGCTACCGAGCACCACTCATTATACTAGTCATCATATCCAACCTGAACATACACAATCTCAAAGGCAACATATACATATTTATATACATATAAGCCCTCATGGCTACAAAAATGGTATACCAAAAATATACACTGAGATATCCATAAGACATCGTCTACCCACTTATCCGTATCTACGAGCCTCTACTAGAGTAGTGTGACATAAGGACGGGACATGATCCTGTCATACCCAAATATATACACAAAACAATATGACAGTAAGTAGCACCTCCGGAGTAGTGGAGTGCTCCTATGAATCCGCTAACAAGCTCCTTCGGGTCCGCACCGTCTCTCTATCCACCTGTGGGCATGAACACAGCGTCCAAAAGAAATGGAAGTCAGTACGAAAAATGTAATGAGTATGTAAGGCATGAATAATACTAACATAATAAAGAAACAATAAAACATAGGGCGAATATATAACTTGCTTAACCTTTAAAGGAAAACACATATGCATATCATATATACCATCATCGTTAACCCGCATCCGGGTAACTATCACACGCCGCCCACCAGCGGTATCATGTCCGACCATCTAGGCGCGGTGTTATCTCAAGTTGCCCGCCCTTAGCAGTGTCATGCTCGGCCATCTAGGCACTGGTGTTATCTTAAGCCGCCTGCCCTTAGCGGTGTCATGCCCGACCATCTAGCCACGGTGTTATGATATCATCATGTACTAATCATAAAGCATGCATTAGAAACCAATTAAAGCTACAACTCTATAGAGGTGACGTAAGGTCGAGAACCCCCGATTCCATTATGGAGTAGTCATGATCATCATGCCTCATCTTGAAGGAACTAGCATTTTAAGGTGAGTCTAACAAAAATGAATAGCATCAAGGGATCATGTCAAGATCATTAGCATCATATCATTATCATGGAACATATCTCATCTCTATCTCGTGGGAAACTGTTAACACCCTTTAGCTTTCATCTTTTGGAATGTAAGAAGGTCATGGAAATCACCGGAAAGAAAACACCGTATATATATATATATATATATATATCATGCCTTTGTAAAAGAAGGGACTAGCCTCACATACCTTTGTATCTCTTCAACTCTATCGTCTACTTCGGTGCCTCTCAAGCTTGCGATTCTACCTTCAAGGGAATTCGTACTAAGATTAGATAATTAAAGACGTACCTAAGCTTAAGCTAGAGCGACTAAGAGCTAATGAAAATTGGGCAATTTTCCCATTGTGCCAACGAATTCTTCTATACAGTGAACAACTCCCAAACTTCAACAATAATAGCCACAATATCCTAATCGATAACTTTCTTAAGCTAAGCATTATTCAATTCTCGCAATTTCCTTTCAAGGGTATCCATGACCATAGTTATAATACAACATCATATTTATTCCTCACATAACATTTCTTCAATGTCATTAGCATCATCTATAACGAGATTATACTAATCTCATACTAAGAATCATGGTTCACATTAACTTACTACCCAACATAGCATTATTTCCATATTTAAGCTCGTACTCCCTTTTCTCTTATAATCCAAGTGTTTCAACCCCTCAATATTCTTAATAACATGAAATAAACATAAAACTCAGCTTAGTCACTTGGGAACAAGCCTTGAGTCCATCTACTCCTTTGGAATAACATTCCCCACTTGAATACCAAAGAAATTCTTACTCTCTATAAACCCTAGTAGGCTCTTAATCGTTGATTTTGATCTTGGTTTTTTGTATAGATTTGTTATAGAAGTAGAGGGAGGGTTTTCGAGGGTTCTAGAGTGATGTAGGATCTGTTTTTGGGAGAATAATGGAATAAAAACGTGGGGTCTTATATTTATAATCAGGTCTGGAAACTTCCAGATAGATCTGCGGGTCGACGAGCAGGGTCAACGGTCCGTCGACATGCCCCGTCGAACTGCCGCCTGAGATTTCTGATTACAGAACCCCGTCGATGGTGCCAGATGCCAGCTCGTCGACGTGTCGACGGTCGTCCTCTGGGCCGTCGACGCTGACTGGTTTCAGTAGTTTTTCTGAACTGCTCCGATTTGCTCCGATTCGATTCGTTTCACTTCTAATTCCCTTGTAATGTCAAGAATGCATACTTATATTCCTGCACACATACAAGGTAAAATATCACATGTCCAAAACTCTGGTGCGGATTACCGAATCCAAGGTACACACTGCCAATCAGCCAAAATCTCCTTGCAACAAAACGACAGGTATAACACTCATGCTCGGCTTCATTGTTAGTCAACTTTAAAGTTCTTATGGATTGTCGGATAATATCTCCTGCAGGGGCTTTAAGCAATATTCCAAGTCTGGACCCTTTCATGTTCGATGCTCTGTCCATGTGCCGGGTCCAAACCCCTGACGTTTTCCCCGAGGTTAATAGAAGCCCTTTTTCTACTTCGAGAATTATTATCGGTGTAAAATCAGCCACAAAGGCTGGTAAGATTTGAGTCATTATAGCCGTTCTGGGTTTATAATCGAAGTCATAACCACTAATCTCAACTGCCCATTTTGCTAACCTACCAGATAGTTCTGATTTATGCATAACGTTCTTTAACAGATAAGTGGTTACTACGCATATTGGGTGGCATTGAAAATAAGGTTTTAATTTCTGTGAATCGCTTAACAGAGCCAAAGCCATTTTTTCTAAGTGGGGATAATGTTTCTCCACATCCCCCAAAGTTTCTCTTACATAATAAATTGGAAATTGTGTACCTTCCTTTTCTAGAACAAAAACTCAGCTTACCGCTACTTCGGATACTGCCAGGAACAAATACAACTGTTCATCCACCTTCAAGGTGTGCAATAAAGGTGGGGTTGACAAATACTGATTTAATTCTTCCAAGGCTCATTGAAATTCTTGGGTCCAGACAAAGTCGTTCTTCGTCTTTAGCAAAGAAAAGAACCGGTGGCTTTTCTCTGCAGATTGTGAGATGAATCTGCTCAGGGCAGCAATCCTCTCGGTAACCTTTGTACTCCTTTCACGTTGTTAACTACTTTGATGTCTTCTATGGCCTTGATTTTGTCCGGGTTAATCTCGATTCCTCGATTTGACACCATGAAACCCTAAAATTTGCCCAAACCTACTTCGAAGGCTCACTTTTCAGGATTTAGCTTTATGTTGTACTTGCGCAGTACATCGAATGTTTCCTGCAAATGCTTTAAATGATCCTCTATTTCTAGGGACTTAACTAGCATATCCTCAATATAAACTTCCATTGTTTTCCCTATCTGTTCTTCGAACATTCGATTAACTTGGCGCTGATAAGTTGCTCCGACATTTTTTAGTCCGAATGGCATTACGTTATAACAGTAAGTCCCATATCTAGTTATGAAAGGAGTTTTCTCTTGATCCTCCGGGTTCATCCAAAGTTGGTCTTAGCATTTCATGCCCTGTCGTTGTATCGATCATTCGATCGATGTTAGGCAAAGGAAATGAATCCTTCAGGCATGCTTTGTTCAAATCTTTATAATCTACGCACATTCTGAATTTTTTGCCTTTTAGCTACGACTACAATGTTAGCTAAATAGTTCAGGTATTTAACTTCACGCATGCAGCCTATTTTTAATAGCTTTGTCACCTCCTCTTTGATGAATTTATGTTGGACCTCGGACATTGGTCTTCGTTTCTAATTCACCGGGGTCAAGTTTTGATCAAAACAATCGATGTTAGCTTAAAGAATTTTAATCAACTTAAGCTTGAGCTCCAGGGTCAACCCCGTGCCCAGGTATAACTTTCTATCGGGTAGGTGAACGAACAAGATAACTTGTTCTAATTCTTCAACAGTTGACTTAGTCGCATCCGATTCATCTGGTAGCACGAACGACCTTGGAACGCCAAAGTCATCTTCCTCGATGTCCATCTTCTCCTTGTTTTCAGGCCTAGCTGGGTCCGAGTCCTGTGGTTGCTATTTAGTATCCTTACCTCTGTTCGAGTCTTCACTATCCCTAGATGCAGATGAATTCGGTGCTGGAACTGCTTCTTCGACTGCAAACATTTCGTTTGTTGCCGGTTGTTCTCCATGGATAGTTTTTATTCCCTCCAGGGTCGGAAACTTCCGCATCTGATGTAAAGTTGAGGGCACTCCCATCATGTAATGTACCCATAGTCTGCCGAACAAAGCGTTATACCTCATTTCACCATCAATGACCAAAAATTGTTTATGTTGAACAATCCCTGCGGTGTTCACTGGCAGAGTGACCTCTCGCTTGGTAGTTTGGCATGCCATGTTGAACCTGTTGAGGACCCAGGCTTCCAGCATAATTTAGTCTAACAAACCTAGCCGCTCTACCACTTTCCAACGAATGATGCAGGCCGAGCTACCTAGATCAATCAAAATACGCTTAACTTGAGATTTATTTATAAGGACAGAAATTGCCAAAGCATCATTGTGAGGTTGAATGATGCCCTCCGTGTCTTGGTCGTTGAAGGAAATAAACCCCTCAGGTACATAATCTCTAGTTCTCTTTTCCCGAGTCATCGGTACCTTTGTTTTCTCCATCGTCGGACCTCAGGGAACTTCTACTCCTCTGATAATCATGTTGATCACGTGCTGAGGCTCTGTCGGTTCTGCTTTCTTATTCGCTTCCCTGCTTTTGTAATGACCCTTTGCTCAGTCACTCAAAAATTCCTGCAAATGGCCGTTCTTTAGTAACTGGGCTACCTCGTCCCTTAGTTATTGGCATTCCATGATTCAGTGACCATGAGTTTCGTGGTAGTCGCACACTGCATTCGGATCCCGTTGGGCGGGTTTAGTTCGAAGTGGTCTTGGCCATCTCACATCCTTGATATGCCCAATAGCAGAGACAATAGCACTGGCATCGACGTTAAAGTTGTACTCGGATAACCTCGGGCTCTCTCCGGTATCAGACGTCCCAACAACATTGTTCCTAAATTGCAAGCCCCTACCATCCGAGCCGCGATCATTTCATCTGTCAATCCTTACCACATTATTGTTGTGACAAGTTCCTCCTCTATCCGTCCTAAATACAGACTTATTAGGCTGGTCGTAAGGCCGGTACCGGTCCATTAATGGTTTTAACACTTTTTCGATCACCTTTTTTAGTCTCTCCATATTTTTATTTCTGCATGCTGAAGCTGAGGGAAGCTCGGGCTGATCATCTTCGACTTGAATTTTGGATTCGTGCTTGTTGTGGACATCGGCCCATGTCACTGCTTCGTACTCCAACGAATTCTCATTTAGTTTGAACGAGGTAGAAGAGCTACAAGGATTGTGTCCCTTAGTGAAATCTTGGGCCGTCCGCTCATCCAGAACCGGGGGTGAAAACATTCTTTCCTTCTGAAACCTTGTCACAAATTCTCGAAGTAATTCATTATCCTTTTGGGCTATTCTGAATATGTCAACCTTCTTCGCTTAGACCTTTCAAGCCCCAGCATGGGCCTTCACAAAAGCATCTGCAAGCATCTCAAAAGAGTTAATAGAGTGTTGGGGTAGCATACTATATCTTGTCATTGCCCTTTTGGACAGCGTCTCGTCGAACTTCTTCAACAGCACCGCATCAACCTCCTCTTCTTCGAGATCATTGCCGTTTATGGTGCAGGTAAAAGAAGTCACGTGCCCTTGCGGATATGTTGTTCCGTTGTATTTAGGTATATCCAACATCCTAAAACTCTTTGGGATTAACTTCGAGGTTACACTTGGCGGGAAAGGCCTCTGGATATAGAGTTTGGAGTCTGGCCCGAATAAAATTGGTGGGACCCCGGGGATCTGGTCCACTCGAGAGTTGTAGTTTTCTACCTTTTTCTCGTTAGTGTCTATTTATGTGCCGTGAAATTATGGCACATTTGATGCTTTTCGGCCATAAGTTTTACTTGTTTTTAAGCAAGTCAATGTCGTTTTAATATGTTTTTAGTGTTTTGCAGGTAGATGAGCATTTAAAGGACAAAAACTGTAAAGTTGCAGAATTTGGCCTTAGTGAAGAATTACTGGCCGTAATTTGCATTACAGCCCATAATCTTGGAGCGCAACAAAGGATAAGCTTAAACAGAATGTGCAGAAAAGAACAACAACTTTTAAGGACAATTGTTACGATCCGTAATTCAAAACGTAAATTTTCATAATCTCATGAGGCAGACAGACAAGTTTTGGAGATGAAAGATTACGGCTAGTGAGTTACTGGCCGTAAAATGGATTACTGGCCGTAAAACTTAATAGTGATTTTGTCCGAGTCTCAGCAGGAGAGCAAACAGTAAAAGTTGTTATGGTCCGTGATTTGAATTACGGACTCTAATATGTGCCGTCAGGGACTAAAGTGCAATTCTGTGATTATTGTATTTTTGAAACCTATAAATCGTCAAATGTAGGGTTTTATTTATTTATCAGTTGTTATACTTTGACTCTTGACTTAGAGAATTGAATACACCTTTGTTTTTTCAACATCAATTCAAGTATTATTAATTTCTCTTTTCATCAAAAGTAAGCAATTATGAATTCTTCAATCATTTATTTCTTGTTCTTTGTCATGAGTAGCGAAACACCCTTACTAAGGTTGTGAGCCCAAGGATGGGTGTTTTGTGATTGGGAATTGTGATTGATATATGCATAATGGATTGTTAGCATTTATTTATTCTTCGTTCTTCATTCATAATTAATGGTTGCAAACATTGATTAAAGCCATAAAGTTTATCTAACTTAGGAAAGTACGTAGGATTTGGTAAGAATAAATAACAAAAACTCAAGGCGTTAACCCTTGTTTGATAAATTCACTTAGGAATAACAGGAATTTACTTAGCATAATTAAGTGTTCTTTGTGTAAACTTTCTTATATCTGGGAAAATCATAAAAATAAATAATCTTTATTTATTGGGAAATAGTAGAGATTCGCATAGAGGTTAAGTGCATTCATATAACAATCCATTAGAAGTATATCAAGATCAATACCTATGATCATACACTTTATTTGACGGGGACACAACCTTGGTTTCTTCTACCATCCAAAGAAATTAGTTAGTAATTAGTCATAAACAACCAACTTTCTACAAAATCATCAGATTAAGACATTAGACCTAAATAAAACATTCTACGATTTTAGTAACCTTTTCACATCATATTCCCTGTGGGATTCGACCCCAACCTTGTTGGGTTACTATATTTGACATCCTTCTCTTTACGCTAATAAAAGGAGTAATTTGAGCGTATCAAATTTTGGCACCGTTGCAGGGGAATACGGTTTTGGAATTACTAAATAGTGTTTGCTTTGATTGAAGTCTTTTACTTATTTCATCACAACTTGTTTGCTATTCCTCGTGAACTAGGTGACAATGAATCAGAATCAGCGAAACCAACGTGCGGTAGCTAGTAACCAGGGTGGTCAATTGAATGATCCCGCGAGTGAAACGGATAAAGAGAATGTCTTTTTTGATCTTATTGCTGAGGAGGACTATGCATCTTTTATTGTTCATCCTCGGGTTGGAGCTGCTAGTTGAAAAATTGACTCCTCTCTCTACCAATTGTTGAAGCTTGAGGACTACTTTCGAAACTCTACTAAGAATGATCCTCAACGACATTTGCAGAACTTTGTGGATGTATGTGCTCATCATATCCAAAACAATGTGTCACAAAATTCTATTCGGCTAAGGCTTTTCAAATATTCCTTAGCTGGAGAAGCAAGATCGTGGTTCTAGAAGCTAACCTGAAATTCTATTGCTACATGGGCAGTGATGGTAGCTGTCTTTCCCAAGAAGTGGTATCCTCCTAGAAAAAAGGCTGAGATCTATGATAAAATCTATGAATTCAAGCAGCGATCGGGGGAATAAATATA
This sequence comes from Lycium barbarum, assembly GCF_019175385.1. Taxonomy (NCBI): domain Eukaryota; kingdom Viridiplantae; phylum Streptophyta; class Magnoliopsida; order Solanales; family Solanaceae; genus Lycium; species Lycium barbarum. Next base: position 24,543 of record NW_026843423.1, read on the forward strand.
CGAAGCTTGGGAGAGATTTAAAGAATATCTGTAGAAGTTTCCGACTCATGGTTTTCTGGAGAACATATTAATGGAGAATTTCTATCGAGGGATGGATCTTATAACACAGTAAATTGCGAACAATGCAGTTGATGGGTGTTTTATGGATAAATCTTACACTCGAGTTACCAACATAATTAACAGATTGATCAGGCTTGGCACTCGAACAATGCTGATATTGTACCCTACGAGAATTCTATGATCAAGAATATGGTGAAGGAGAATTGGGATACTCAGCAGACATTGGCTCAACTTGCAACAAATATCTCTTTCCTGACCAAGAAGTTTGATGAGAACCAGATCAAGAAGGTAAATGTTTGCAAAGATGCTTCAGGTATGTCGAAGGGGATGTACCAAGTCCAAGAGGGTCCATATCACGAGGGACCTCCTATGCAGGTTGAATATGCTAACTATGTGAA